>NC_069510.1:17266841-17461841 GCF_027579735.1 Bombina bombina | reverse complement strand
GTATGAATGTGTGTGTATGTGTGTGTGTATGAATGTGTGTGTATGTGTGTGTGTATGTATATGAATGTGTGTGTGTTTGTGTGTATGTATGTATGTGTGTATGAATGTGTATGTGTGTGTGTGTATGAATGTGTGTGTGTATGAATGTGTGTGAATTTGTTTGTGTGTGTATAAATGTATGTGTGTGTATGAATGTGTGTATGAAAGTGTGTGTTTATATGTAAATATACAGTATAAAATATCACCTTCAGGAATGCAGTCTTGAGAGCAACAGTATTAGATTACACCTATAACTGATGAAGGTGTGTCAAAAAAGATAAATACTATACATAGTTCTAAACTCAAGGTTGTGTTTCTCCAAAAATAGAAAGCACTTATCTTTGAGAAAGATATATATTATAACTTTAGATAGCTGATAGTCATGTATTCAGTATATCTTCTTTTACAAAATCCTTGTTTGAACCGTCTTCGTAATTATTTTCTGATAATCTAATTAAATATTCTTCCAAACCATTTCTGCTTGTTGGAAGTTTCATGAATGTGATATATGAAATGGTATTCATGGTTTCTTATGCATTTCAACCCAACCGTTTTCATAGAGAATTTGGCACCAATTCTAGGTTGACATACAGTAGGATTTGTAATCTGGTGGCATAGTCTAGATGTCCATGTCACCCCCATCAGAATTGTTATATACTTCTGTAAATACATGTGTTATGTACAATATACACAATGTCCCTGTAAAAGATGATAATTTGGAGAAACAGTGCAGGCAATAAAGAAACATCTGAAACTTCTAAACCAACCGTAGAAAACTTCAATAGTTAAGATCAGGATTATTTTAAAGTCCAGTAAAAATTAAGGGTATTCAAAGAGAAATATTTTTTGGGAATAGGGTTTTGCCAGTGTATTGAAGCTTCAGTATGTAACTGGATAACATTTGGGTGCCTCACAGAATTGCTTGTTTTGGAATCTTATATATGTTTAAGAAGAACATCTAAGGGCTTCAAAGCATTAACATAGATGCAAAAAGTGTTCTCCCCAGGACCTTTTTAGAGGGTGTTACCACCAAGCTAAAATTGTAACCAATATTAAAGGGATAGGAAACCCCAAAAAATGTATTTTGTGATTTAGACAGAAGAGCATACCATTTAAAAATAAGTTTTCAAGTTACTTCTATTATCAAATTTGCTTTGTTCCCATGAAATCCTTTATTGAAGAGATACCTAGGTAGGCATCTGGAGCACTGTATGACAGGAAATAGTGCTGCCATCTAGTGCTCTTGCAAATTCTTGAACAAAACTGCTGCCCTATAGTGCTCCAGAAATGGGCTGTCTCCTAAGCATACGTCCCTGCTTTCAACAAAAGATACTATGGCCTAGATTTGGAGTTTGGCGGTAGCCGTGAAAACCAGCGTTAGAGGCTCCTAACGCTGGTTTTAGGCTATCGCCGGTATTTGGAGTCAGTCAAAAAAGGGTCTAACGCTCACTTTTCAGCCGCGACTTTTCCATACCGCAGATCCCCTTACGTCAATTGCGTATCCTATCTTTTCAATGGGATCTTCCTAACTCTGGTATTTAGAGTCGTGTCTGAAGTGAGCGTTAGAACTCTAACGACAAAACTCCAGCCGCAGAGAAAAGTCAGTAGTTAAGAGCTTTCTGGGCTAACGCCGGTTCATAAAGCTCTTAACTACTGTACTCTAAAGTACACTAACACCCATAAACTACCTATGTACCCCTAAACCGAGGTCCCCCCACATCGCCGCCACTTGATTAAATTTTTTTAACCCCTAATCTGCCGACCGCCACCTACGTTATACTTATGTACCCCTAATCTGCTGCCCCTAACACCGCCGACCCCTATATTATATTTATTAACCCCTAACCTGCCCCCCACAACGTCGCTGCAAGCTACCTACAATAATTAACCCCTAATCTGCCGTCCGCGCGCCACCGCCACCTACATTATAGCTATGTACCCCTAATCTGCTGCCCCTAACACCGCCGACCCCTATATTATATTTATTAACATAAATAAAAAGAGAGAAGCGCTCAACCTGGAAACGAACAATAGCATAATAGCTTGTTCTATGGCTAGTTACCACCCAAGAAGCAGCCTCTTTTTGCTCAACATGTGCCTTTCACAGAGAAAAACTTTCCTGAAGCATATCAGTCTGATCCTGACTTCACAGTACAGTCCAGCCCCGAAATACCAGGCAATTCTTCTCTGAACGAGAGAAACAGCAAAACCCCAGACATACGTTTCGGCCTATTGTGGGCCTCGTCAGTGAGGTGCAGCCATATCCCTCTAGGCACACTGAGCAACGGGTCCACGTCTGGATTCCCGCATCACACTTAGGGAGACTTCCCAAAATGTCATAATTTGCATAAATAAAAAGAGAGAAGCGCTCAACCTGGAAACGAACAATAGCATAATAGCTTGTTCTATGGCTAGTTACCACCCAAGAAGCAGCCTCTTTTTGCTCAACATGTGCCTTTCACAGAGAAAAACTTTCCTGAAGCATATCAGTCTGATCCTGACTTCACAGTACAGTCCAGCCCCGAAATACCAGGCAATTCTTCTCTGAACGAGAGAAACAGCAAAACCCCAGACATACGTTTCGGCCTATTGTGGGCCTCGTCAGTGAGGTGCAGCCATATCCCTCTAGGCACACTGAGCAACGGGTCCACGTCTGGATTCCCGCATCACACTTAGGGAGACTTCCCAAAATGTCATAATTTGCATAAATAAAAAGAGAGAAGCGCTCAACCTGGAAACGAACAATAGCATAATAGCTTGTTCTATGGCTAGTTACCACCCAAGAAGCAGCCTCTTTTTGCTCAACCTGTGCCTTTCACAGAGAAAAACTTTCCTGAAGCATATCAGTCTGATCCTGACTTCACAGTACAGTCCAGCCCCGAAATACCAGGCAATTCTTCTCTGAACGAGAGAAACAGCAAAACCCCAGACATACGTTTCGGCCTATTGTGGGCCTCGTCAGTGAGGTGCAGCCATATCCCTCTAGGCACACTGAGCAACGGGTCCACGTCTGGATTCCCGCATCACACTTAGGGAGACTTCCCAAAATGTCATAATTTGCATAAATAAAAAGAGAGAAGCGCTCAACCTGGAAACGAACAATAGCATAATAGCTTGTTCTATGGCTAGTTACCACCCAAGAAGCAGCCTCTTTTTGCTCAACATGTGCCTTTCACATCTGCCCCCCTCAACGTCGCCTCCACCTGCCTACACTTATTAACCCCTAATCTGCCGAGCGGACCGCACCGCTACTATAATAAAGTTATTAACCCCTAATCCGCCTCACTAACCCTATAATAAATAGTATTAACCCCTAATCTGCCCTCCCTAACATCGCCGACACCTAACTTCAATTATTAACCCCTAATCTGCCGACTGGAGCTCACCGCTATTCTAATAAATGTATTAACCCCTAAAGCTAAGTCTAACCCTAACACTAACACCCCCCTAACTTAAATATAATTTTAATCTAACGAAATTAATTAACTCTTATTAAATAAATTATTCCTATTTAAAGCTAAATACTTACCTGTAAAATAAATCCTAATATAGCTACAATATAAATTATATTTATATTATAGCTATTTTAGGATTAATATTTATTTTACAGGTAACTTTGTATTTATTTTAACCAGGTACAATAGCTATTAAATAGTTAAGAACTATTTAATAGCTAAAATAGTTAAAATAATTACAAATTTACCTGTAAAATAAATCCTAACCTAAGTTACAATTAAACCTAACACTAAACTATCAATAAATTAATTAAATAAAATACCTATAATTATCTACAATTAAACCTAACACTACACTATCAATAAATAAATTAAATACAATTCCTACAAATAAATACAATGAAATAAACTAACTAAAGTACAAAAAATAAAAAAGAACTAAGTTACAAAAAATAAAAAAATATTTACAAACATTAGAAATATATTACAACAATTTTAAACTAATTACACCTACTCTAAGCCCACTAATAAAATAACAAAGCCCCCCAAAATAAAAAAATGCCCTACCCTATTCTAAATTACTAAAGTTCAAAGCTCTTTTACCTTACCAGCCCTGAACAGGGCCCTTTGCGGGGCATGCCCCAAGAAGTTCAGCTCTTTTGCCTGTAAAAAAAAACATACAATACCCCCCCCCAACATTACAACCCACCACCCACATACCCCTAATCTAACCCAAACCCCCCTTAAATAAACCTAACACTAAGCCCCTGAAGATCTCCCTACCTTGAGTCGTCTTCACCCAGCCGAGCCAAATTCTTCATCCAAGCGGAGCAAGAAGAGGTCCTCCATCCGATTGAAGTCTTCATCCAAGAGGCATCTTCTATCGTCATCCATCCGGAGCGGAGCGGCAGCATCCTGAAGACCGCCGACGACTGAACGACGAATGACGGTTCCTTTAAATGACGTCATCCAAGATGGTGTCCCTCGAATTCCGATTGGCTGATAGGATTCTATCAGCCAATCGGAATTAAGGTAGGAATATTCTGATTGGCTGATGGAATCAGCCAATCAGAATCAAGTTCAATCCGATTGGCTGATTGGGGTTTGGGTTAGATTAGGGGTATGTGGGTGGTGGGTTGTAATGTTGGGGGGGGGGTATTGTATGTTTTTTTTTTTACAGGCAAAAGAGCTGAACTTCTTGGGGCATGCCCCGCAAAGGGCCCTGTTCAGGGCTGGTAAGGTAAAAGAGCTTTGAACTTTAGTAATTTAGAATAGGGTAGGGCATTTTTTTTATTTTGGGGGGGTTTGTTATTTTATTAGGGGGCTTAGAGTAGGTGTAATTAGTTTAAAATTGTTGTAATATATTTCTAATGTTTGTAAATATTTTTTTATTTTTTGTAACTTAGTTCTTTTTCATTTTTTGTACTTTAGTTAGTTTATTTCATTGTATTTATTTGTAGGAATTGTATTTAATTTATTTATTGATAGTGTAGTGTTAGGTTTAATTGTAGATAATTATAGGTATTTTATTTAAATAATTTATTGATAGTGTAGTGTTAGGTTTAATTGTAACTTAGGTTAGGATTTATTTTACAGGTAAATTTGTAATTATTTTAACTATTTTAGCTATTAAATAGTTCTTAACTATTTAATAGCTATTGTACCTGGTTAAAATAAATACAAAGTTACCTGTAAAATAAATATTAATCCTAAAATAGCTATAATATCATTATAATTTATATTGTAGCTATATTAGGATTTATTTTACAGGTAAGTATTTAGCTTTAAATAAGAATAATTTATTTAATAAGAGTTAATTAATTTCGTTAGATTAAAATTATATTTAATTTAGGGGGGTGTTAGTGTTAGGGTTAGACTTAGCTTTAGGGGTTAATACATTTATTAGAATAGCGGTGAGCTCCAGTCGGCAGATTAGGGGTTAATGTTTGAAGTTAGGTGTCGGCGATGTTAGGGAAGGCAGATTAGGGGTTAATACTATTTATTATAGGGTTAGTGAGGCGGATTAGGGGTTAATAACTTTATTATAATAGCGGTGCGGTCCGGTCGGAAGATTAGGGGTTAATAAGTGTAGGCAGGTGGAGGCGACGTTGTGGGGGGCAGATTAAGGGTTAATAAATATAATATAGGGGTCGGCGCTGTTAGGGGCAGCAGATTAGGGGTACATAGGGATAATGTAAGTAGCGGCGGTTTACGGAGCGGCAGATTAGGGGTTAAAAATAATATACAGGGGTCAGCAAAAAAAAAAAAAAAAAAATATACAGGGGTCAGCGATAGCGGAGGCGGCAGAATAGGGGTTAATAAGTGTAAGGTTAGGGGTGTTTAGACTCGGGGTACATGTTAGAGTGTTAGGTGCAGACGTAGGAAGTGTTTCCCCATAGTAAACAATGGGGCTGCGTTAGGAGCTGAACGCGGCTTTTTTGCAGGTGTTAGGTTTTTTTTCAGCTCAAACAGCCCCATTGTTTCCTATGGGGGAATCGTGCACAAGCACGTTTTTGAGGCTGGCCGCGTCCGTAAGCAACTCTGGTATCGAGAGTTGAAGTTGCGTTAAATATGCTCTACGCTCCTTTTTTGGAGCCTAACGCAGCCTTTCTGTGGACTCTCAATACCAGAGTTATTTTAAAGGTGCGGCCAGAAAAATGCCAGCGTTAGCTACGCGGGTCGTTACCGACAAAACTCTAAATCTAGCCGTTAGTGAACAAAGAAAAATAATAATATAAGTAAATTAGACATTTGCTTACAATCACATGCTCTATCTGTATTTATGGATTTATATGTGTATATATATATATATATATATTTACAGACATATACACATATAAACACATGAATTCATATGTACAAATATATAGACATATATAAGTGCATTTGAGCCCTTTGCAGTTAAGTAGTTGAAAACATGTAAAAGCATATTTATGCAATTTTCATATCTAATAAAGTTTTATAGTGTGTATATATTGTAAATATTTAATATGCCAATATTCTGCACATAGGGGAATATGTTTCTATATATTTCTTAGATATTCCTATATATATATATATATATATATATATATATATATATATATATATCTGTAGATATCTATATCTATCTATCTATCTATCTATCTATCTATCTATCTATCGGTGTAGATCTATATTGTACCAAAAAACCCATCATATATATTAGGTGTGTTGAAAATTATCTTTAAGCCTATGCATCGCGATGCGGCTTAGAACGATGCCTTATCGATACAGTGAAGCCCATAATTGATTCTGGGGTCAGTGATGTCATCAAGCGACGTCACTTGACCCTGCGCTCTCGCCCATATCACAGCCGCTGAGGCGTGCAAGTTAGTAGTTTTAGTGCCAGCGTTTGTTAGAGAATTCTGTGGATCATCTTCTTAGCAGCAACAAAACAGGCCCAAGGTACAACTATTGTATGTCAGCCAATAGTAGCAAAGTGGTTCCTCTGTCCCATTAGAATGTCAGCAGTGACTATGCTGCATGCTCACTCAGTACTGGAGAGTTCAGAGTAGGTCCGTGACTGTTTGCAGTTCTAATCTGCTATGCCCTCTGAAAACACCTTTACCCCATAGACTATTCACAGCTTCACACAGAATAAGTGTCTGCAGCTTTTGTGTGTGTTTTGCAGAGGCAACACTGGAAGGGTGACACTGATAGGTCAGGGGGACTGATATGCTGCAGGTAGTGTTTGGGATTGATCTGTGAATGGATAATGCAGAAATTTAGGAACCAGAAATAAAATGTTAATGTGGCTACAGAGATTAGTCAAATCTGATAATAGAAAGGGATTCTGCTCTGATAACAATACAGCGCAGGTGTCACTGAGGTAGCTTCAGAGTGTTTTAGCTTGACAGATTGGATGTATCTGTATCTGATAATTTTTATTCATAGGGTTACTGTCTGTGGCTAACATTTTTTACCACCTATTGGTATTTTGCAAATCTGATGCTTGTGCAGTATGTAGCAGTCTAATTTCTTACTGTTCTCTAATCTAAAAGGAATTTAAGCAGTTCAGGGGTGGATTCCAGTGTTCTGAGGGAGTTGTCTTTGTTCATGGGCAGGATCAGACTCTTTGTGGGTGGGGTTTGAGCATTGATATATGTATCATGTAGTCATTGGGGGATATTTATCAATCCGTCAACCGCAAATACGCTGGAATTCCGCAGCGTAATTGTTGCGAGCTTGATCCGACCTAGTTATCAAAGCCTACAGACCGGCAAATGTTGAAATCTGTTTAATAACATACAATCCGCCGGTCTCAATCCGACACAGATCGATGCTTACATCATTACAGATGTTTTGAATACACGTTCGGCTCTATTTGACACTTTTTCAAAGTTATCAAATTGTTAACAGGTACAATAACACAACCCAACAACAAGTAACTTTACACCTAACACCCTAACATAAGCCCCGAGTCTAAACACCCCTAATCTGCCGCCCGACATCGCCACAACCTAAATAAAATGTATTAACCCCTATTCCGCTGCTCCCGGACCCCGCCGCCACTTAATAAAGTTATTAACCCCTATTCCGCTGCTTCCGGACCCGGCCACCACTAAATAAACATATAAGCCCCTATCCCGCTGCTCCTGGACCCCGCTGCCACTAAATAAAGTTATTAACCCCTATTCCGCCGCTCCCGGACCCTGCTGCCTCTAAATAAACGTATTAACCCCTATCCCGCCACTCCCGGACCCCGCAGCCACTAAATAAATGTATTAACCTCTAGATCTCTGGCCTCCCACATCACTACCACCAACTAAACCTATTAACCCCTAAACTGCCAGCCCCCCACATCGCCATAAACTAAATTAAGGTATTAATCCCTAAACCTAACAACCCGCTTACTTTAAATTAAAATTACAACATCCCTATCTTCAAATAAATTTAAACTTACCAGTAGAATTAAAAAATAATATATTAAACCATTAATTAACCTACCCTAACTATTATACTGCAATTAAATTAAACTAGCAATTAAATAAACTAAATTACATATTACAAAAAACCTAACCCTACTAAAATAAATTAAATATACTAATAAACCTAATTACAAATTACTAAATTGCCCAAAAAAATAAACGCTAAGTTACAAAAAATAAAAAACACTATATTATGAGAAAAAACCCCCACATTATTAAAAATAAAAAAGAATTACACCTAATCTAATAGCCCTATCAAAATAAAAAAAGCCCCCCCACAAAATAAAAAAATTCTAGCCTACAATAAACTACCAATGGCCCTTAAAAGGGTCTTTTGTGGGGCATTGCCCCAAAGAAATCCAGCTCTTTTTTACCTGTAAAAAAAAATACAAACACCCCCAACAATAAAACCCACCACCCAACCAACCAACTCTAAAAATAAAACCCACCCAAAAAACCCTTAAATAAACCTAACACTAACCCCCAAAGATCCACTTACAGTTCTTGAAGTCCCGCTTGAAGGATCCATCCAGCCGGCAAGAAGTCTTCATCCGGGCGGCAAGAAGTCTTCATCCAGACGGCCTCTTCCATCTTCATCCAGACGGGGAAGTCTTCATCCAGACGGCATCTTCTATCTTCATCCATCGGGCGCGGAGTGGTTTCGAATCAGAAATGTTCCAATCAGCCAATAGGATTAGAGCTGCTAAAATCCTATTGGCTGTTCCAATCAGCCAATAGGATGAGAGCTCAATCCTATTGGCTGATTGGAACAGCCAATAGGATGAGAGCAGCTCAAATCCTATTGGCTGATTGGAACAGCCAATAGGATTTTAGCAGCTTTAATCCTATTGGCTGATTGGAACCTTTCAGCCAATAGGAATGCAAGGGACGCCATCTTGGATGACGTCACTTGCATTCAAGTTCCAGTTTATGGCGGCGATCGTATTGAAGAGGAGCTGCGCACCGGATGTCTTCAGAATGGACCCGCTCCATGCCGGATGGATGAAGATAGAAGATGCCGTCTGGATGAAGATGGAAGAGGCCGCCCGGATGAAGACTTCTTGCCGGCTGGATGGATCCTTCAAGCGGGACTTCAAGAACTGTAAGTGGATCATCGGGGGTTAGTGTTAGGTTTATTTAAGGATTTTTGGGTGGGTTTTATTTTATTCACCCTTACGGGTGAATAGCCGCGCTTTACAAGAACCCAATAGATAGATTTATTTTTAGAGTAGGGTCTGGGCAGGTAAAAGAGCTAAATGCCCATTTAAGGGCAATGCCCATACAAATGCCCTTTTCAGGGCAATGGGGAGCTTAGGTTATTTTAGATATGGTTTTTATTTGGGGGGGTTGGTTAGTTGGGTGGTGGGTTTTATTGTTGGGGGTGTTTGTATTTTTTTTACAGGTAAAATAGCTGATTTCTTTTAAGGGCCATTGGTATTTTATTGTAGGCTAAGGTGTTTTTTATTTTTTGGGGGGGGGGGTATTTTGATAGGGCTATTAGGTAAGGTGTAATTCTTTTTTATTTTTGATAATGTTTTTTTTTTTCTCGTAATTTAGTGTTTTTTATTTTTTGTAACTTAGCGTTTATTTTTTTTTGGTAATTTAGTAATTTGTAATTAGGTTTAATAGTAGATTTAAATAATTTTAGTAGGGTTAGGTTTTTTTAATATGTAATTTAATTGCTAGTTTAATTTAATTGTAGTATAATAGTTAGGGTAGGTTTATTAATAGTTTAATATAGTTTATTTAAATTCTACAGATAAGATTAAATTTATTTTAAGATTGGGATGTTGTAATTTTAATTTAAAGTTAGCGGGTTGTTAGGTTTAGGGGTTAAATGCTTCATTTAGTTTATGGCGATGTGGGGGGCTTGCAGTTTAGGGGTTAATAGGTTTAGTTGGTGGTAGTGATGTGGGAGGCCAGAGGTTTAGGGGTTAATACGTTTATTTAGTGGCAGTGGGGTCCGGGAGCGGCGGGATAGGGGTTAATAACTTTTTTTAGGTTGCGGCGGGGTCGGGGAGCGGCGGGATAGGGGTTAATAACTTTAGTTAGGTTGCGGCAGGGTCGGGGAGCAGCAGGATAGGGGTTAAACATTTTAGTATAGTGTTGGCGTCTAGTGAAAGGTTATAAATAAAGTTGGTAAAAAGCCGAAGAGACGCGAGATCGATGACTGTTAGTTAACAACAGTCCAATGCTCATTGCCCAGTACTTGGTGCGCATCTTTTTGCCTGCTTTTTTTTATAAATAAGGAGAGCGTATTCAGGTCCGCGGTCATGATGTTAGGCAATGTTAGGCGAGCGTATTGGTACCGTTGAATTCAACAAAGTTGACGGCTTTATAGATATCCCCCTTAGTGTCCCATGTGTAATATGTCACTGCCTTTTAAAGGGACAGTTAAGTCAGAGTTAAAGGTCTTTCGTTTGGATAGAGAATATACCTAATATAAAAAATAAATCAACTTTCCATTTATAACTATTTTATGATATAAATAGCTTGTAGGTTGCTACAAACTTGCTAAAGCTAAATTCATTTGTTTACAATGATCTGTGTACAGTTCAGTAACTTCCTTCTATGCATATATCACCCGTTACACCAATATTTTTCTGTGATATAATAGAGCGTGCTGTAGGATCGCTCCTCTAAAGTGGTGATGAGATTTAAAGCTGTAATTCGGATAGAGCATGCATTTATAAACAAGTTTCCAATTTACTACTGTTATCACTTTGGCTTAATTCTTTTGTTATTCTTTATTGAAGGAGCAGCAGTACACTACTGTGACCTAGCTTAACACATTGGTAAGCCAAATACAAGAGGCATATATGTGCAGACATCAATCAGCAGCTAGCTCCGAGCTCTTGAGCCTACCTGGGTGTGCTTTTCAACAAAGGATACAAAGAGTACAAAGCAAATTAGCTAAAATAGGTAAATTAAAAAGTTGCGTGCTCTATCTGAATCATGAAAGACACATTTTGAGTTTCATGTCCCTTTAACTTTCAGGATTCAGACACAATTTTACAAACATTCTATTTTTGTTATCAAATTTACAGCTACCTTTTGTATAAAAAAAGAAGGAAAAAAGCTCCTTTCATGAGAGCATCCTGAGGTAGACTGAGGACCATGCATGTGACTTGAACACTAAGGGGCTAATTTATCATGTGTCTGGCGGACATGATCCGCTGTAGCGTTCATGTCCGCCAGACATCAATAAATGCTGACAGCATACGCCATTTATCATTGGACAAGCAGTTCTGGTGAACTGCTTGTGCAATGCCGCCCCCTGCAGATTCGCAGCCAATCAGCCAATCAACCGGATCAGAGGTGGCGTACGAGTTAAGGAGCAGCGGTCTTAAGACCCCTGCTTCTTAACTCTTGTTTCCAGAGAGCCTGAGGGCTTGCGCGGAAACAGATGTATTTGGCCCCATTTGGGCCATGATAAATCGGCCCCTAAATTTGATTGCAACAATGTCTGTAATCATGTTATAAATATAGTGCTCGTCATAGAACGCAGCTAAGTTTTAACAAAATATACCAAGAGCATGATGTTA
The DNA here is from genome assembly GCF_027579735.1 of Bombina bombina. Taxonomy (NCBI): domain Eukaryota; kingdom Metazoa; phylum Chordata; class Amphibia; order Anura; family Bombinatoridae; genus Bombina; species Bombina bombina. Next base: position 17,449,853 of record NC_069510.1, on the reverse strand, counting down.
ATTTAATAATAGAAAAAAAATAAAAATTGTACAATCTGACTAATTTTTTCAATGTCCATTTAACTAGGAATGATTAAACATTAGTTTTTATTTTGTAAAAAAACAACAAAACAAACTATCCGCTAGATTTAGAGTTCTGCGGTAGCCGTCAAAAGCAGCGTTAAGGGGTCCTAACGCTGCTTTTGGCCGCCCGCTGGTATTTAGAGTCGGCCAGGAAAGGGTCTAACGTTCACTTTCAAGCCGCGACTTTTCTATACCGCAGATCCCCTTACGCCAATTGCGTATCCTATCTTTTCAATGGGATCTTCCTAACGCCGGTATTTAGAGTCTTGGCTGAAGTGAGCAGTAGACCCTCTACCGACAAGACTCCAGCCGCAGAAAAAAGTCAGTAGTTAAGAGCTTTCTGGGCTAACGCCGGTTTATAAAGCTCTTAACTACTGTGCTCTAAAGTACACTAACACCCATAAACTACCTATGTACCCCTAAACCGAGGGCCCCCCACATCGCCGCCACTATAATAAATATTTTTAACCCCTAATCTGCCGACCGCACACCTCCGCCACCTACATTATCCCTATGAACCCCTAATCTGCTGCCCCTAACATCGCCGACACCTACATTATATTTATTAACCCCTAATCTGCCCCCCCCCAATGTCGCAGCTACCTACCTACACTTATTAACCCCTAATCTGCCGACCGGACTTCGCCGCTACTCTAATAAATTATTAACCCCTAAAGCTAAGTCTAACCCTAACACCCCCCTAAATTAAATATAATTTTAATCTAACAAAATAAATTAAATATTATTAACTAAAGTATTCCTATTTAAAGCTAAATACTTACCTGTAAAATAAACCCTAAGCTAGCTACAATATAACTAATAATTACATTGTAGCTATTTTAGGGTTTATTTTTATTTTACAGGCAACTTTGTATTTATTTTAACCAGGTACAATAGCTATTAAATAATTATTAACTATTTAATAGCTACCTAGTTAAAATAATTACCAAATTACCTGTAAAATAAATCCTAACCTAAGTTACAATTAAACCTAACACTACACTATCAATAAATTAATTAAATAAATTACCTACAATTACATACAATTAAATAAACTAAACTAAATTACAAAAAAAACAAACACTAAATTACAAAATAAAAAAAGATTACAAGAATATTAAGCTACTTACACCTACTCTAAGCCCCCTAATAAAATAACAAAGCCCCCCAAAATAATAAAGATCCCTACCCTATTCTAAATTAAAAAGTAACCAGCTCTTTTACCAGCCCTTAAAAGGGCTTTTTGCGGGGCATGCCCCAAAGTAATCAGCTCTTTTGCCTGTAAAAAAAAAACACAATACCACCCCCCAACATTAAAACCCACCACCCACATACCTCTACTCTAACCCAAACCCCCCTTAAATAAACCTAACACTACCCCCCTGAAGATCTCCCTACCTTGAGTTGTCTTCACCCAGCCGGGCACCGATGGACCAAAAGAGGACATCCGGAGCGGCAGAAGTCTTCATCCTATCTGGGCAGAAGAGGACATCCGGACCGGCAGACATCTTCATCCAAGCGGCATCTTCTATCTTCATCCATAGGATGAAGACTTCTGCCGCTCCGGATGTCCTCTTTTAGTCCATCGGTGCCCGGCTGGGTGAAGACGACTCAAGGTAGGGAGATCTTCAGGGGGGGTAGTGTTAGGTTTATTTAAGGGGGGTTTGGGTTAGAGTAGGGGTATGTGGGTGGTGGGTTGTAATGTTGTGGGGTGGTATTGTGTTTTTTTTTACAAGCAAAAGAGCTGATTACTTTGGGGCATGCCCCGCAAAAAGCCCTTTTAAGGGCTGGTAAAAGAGCTGGTTACTTTTTAATTTAGAATAGGGTAGGGATCTTTATTATTTTGGGGGGCTTTGTTATTTTATTAGGGGGCTTAGAGTAGGTGTAATTATCTTAAAATTCTTGTAATCTTTTTTTTTTTTTGTAATTTAGTGGGGGTTTTTTTTATTTAGTTTATTTAATTGTAGGTAATTGTAGGTAATTTATTTAATTAATTTATTGATAGTGTAGTGTTAGGTTTAATTGTAACTTAGGTTAGGATTTATTTTACAGGTAATTTAGTAATTCTTTTAACTAGGTAGCTATTAAATAGTTAATAAATATTTAATAGCTATTGTACCTAGTTAAAATAAATACAAAGTTGCCTGTAAAATAAAAATAAACCCTAAAATAGCTACAATATAATTATTCGTTATATAGCTATATTAGGGTTTATTTTACAGGTAAGTATTTAGCTTTAAATAGGAATACTTTAGTTAATAATATTTGATTTATTTCGTTAGATTAAAATTATATTTAATTTAGGGGGGTGTTAGGGTTAGGGTTAGACTTAGCTTTAGGGGTTAATACATTTATTAGAGTAGTGGCGAGGTCCGGTCGGCAGATTAGGGGTTAATAAGTGTAGGTAGATAGCGGCGACGTTGGGGGGGCAGATTAGGGGTTAATAAATATTATGTAGGTGTTGGCGATGTTAGGGGCAGCAGATTAGGGGTACATAGGGATAATGTAGGTTGCGGCGGTGTCCGGAGCGGCAGATTAGGGATTAATAATAATATGCAGGGGTCAGCGATAGCGGGGGCGGAAGATTAGGGGTTAATAAGTGTAAGGTTAGGGGTGTTTAGACTCGGGGTTCATGTTAGGGTGTTAGGTGCAGACTTAAAGAGTGTTTCCCCATAGGAAACAATGGGGCTGCGTTAGGAGCTGAACGCTGCTTTTTTGCAGGTGTTAGGTTTTTTTTCAGTCCAAACTGCCCCATTGTTTCCTATGGGGGAATCGTGCACGAGCACGTTTTTCCAGCTAGCTGCTACCATAAGCAACGCTGGTATTGAGGGTTGAAGTGGCGGTAAATTCGGCTCAACGCTCCCTTTTTAGAGCCTAACGCAGCCATTCAGAGAACTCTCAATACCAGCGTTGTTTAGAAGCAGCGCTAGAAAAAAAAGACGCGTAGCTAACGCACCCGTTCGGCCGCAAAACTCTAAATCTAGGTGAAAGTATTAATTTTTAATAGAATGTTGAAAAACAGCTGTTTAAGCATTTAATAGATTTCTATGATCACAGAGCTTCCAAAATATCCCTTGCGAGATCAGGCATGCGATTCAGGGTAAATAAAAACGTCTTCCCAAATTATAAATGAACTGAAAGGCATTTGCATGTCTGTTTTATCCAGAATATACTTCTCAGTATGAGAAAAAAAATGAAATATTTAATGGTCATTTACTGAAAGTAATTGGGCAAACACACTTCTGCCAAGTGTCTGCAAATTTAAACAGCGTGAAGGAAATTATTTGGTAGAGCAATTAACGTTTCAGGCTTTTGCAATTCTTAGCAGCAGTTCTGTACTTGGTTCTTCTTGAGGGATTTGGAGAAGCCTATAAAATGCGCCAGGAATTCACTGCGGTGTAATGAGTCAGGACGTAAACAGTCATACTGTGTGTAGGTATTGTTAGATAAGCCACAGGGTACAAGTGCATCGATCTTACCCAATCACATGCACCAGGGCCTCAGCACCTGCATAGGAATTAATTGTTCTTTCTGATTAAGCCAGTAGTGTGAAATCTCCCTCTCTGTGTCTCTTTCCATATTTTTCTTCTCACTCTCTCTCTTCTCTCCCTCTCTCTTTCTCTTCTCTCTCTCTCTCTTTTTTTCTTATAACTTCTCTCTTCTTTCCATCCATCTTTCTCTTCTCACTCTCTCTCTTCTCTCCCTCCATCTTTCTCTTCTCTCTTCTCTCCCTCCATCTTTCTCTTCTCACTCTCTCTCTTCTCTCCCTCCATCTTTCTCTTCTCACTCTCTCTTCTCTCCCTCCATCTTTCTCTTCTCACTTCTCTCTTCTCTCCCTCCATCTTTCACTTCTCACTCTCTCTCTTCTCTCTCTCCCTCCATCTTTCTCTTCTCACTTCTCTCTTCTCTCCCTCCATCTTTCACTTCTCACTCTCTCTCTTCTCTCTCTCCCTCCATCTTTCTCTTCTCACTTCTCTCTTCTCTCCCTCCATCTTTCTCTTCTCACTTCTCTCTTCTCTCCCTCCATCTTTCACTTCTCACTCTCTCTCTTCTCTCTCTCTCTCCCTCCATCTTTCTCTTCTCACTCTCTCTTCTCTCCCTCCATCTTTCTCTTCTCACTCCTCTCTTCTCTCCCTCCATCTTTCTCTTCTCACTCTCTTCTCTCCCTCCATCTTTCTCTTCTCACTTATCTCTTCTCTCTCCATCTTTCACTTCTCACTCTCTCTCTTCTCTCCCTCCATCTTTCTCTTCTCACTTATCTCTTCTCTCTCCATCTTTCACTTCTCACTCTCTCTCTTCTCTCCCTCCATCTTTCTCTTATCACTCTCTCTCTTCTCTCCCTCCATCTTTCTCTTATCACTCTCTCTCTTCTCTCCCTCCATCTTTCTCTTCTCACTCTCTCTCTTCTCTCCCTCCATCTTTCTCTTCTCACTCTCTCTCTTCTCTCCCTCCATCTTTCTCTTCTCACTCTCTCTCTTCTCTCCCTCCATCTTTCTCTTCTCACTCCTCTCTTCTCTCCCTCTCCATAACTTTTTATCTTCTTTCTCAGCATAGCACCAGATATCTTTATGATTTTGCTTTGTTTTGTCATTACCATAAGGTACAGAGGATTCTGCTGCTGTATCTATTCAGTATTCAGGGTCATAGGTTCTAATCCCAGCATAGCCAATTCAGACTTTCATCCTTTTGAGATTGAAATTGAGTGCAATAAAGTTGGGTCATAATAGTTTTTACTTATCATCTGAGGATTATCAGTTAAATCCAAGGCCTGCGCATATTGTAGATAATACTATTACTATATTACCTGGCTTTGCATACTTTATTGTAAACATTAAATACATTTACTTTTTTACTATTTATTCTGACATTGCATTGATCAGACTAGATTTTCATTAAATACTCAGTATGTGTGTTCACTTTAAAATATATCTTGTGTGACAATACTATACTTATTTCCAGTTTCTATCCGTCTCATGTGATCTACTGACTGACAGCTGACTTATGATTTTCCTTTCCTGATTGGAAAATATAAATACTACATTGGCATTAATATGTGTCTGTAAAATACAGAGCAGTTTATAATAAATAGATTTTTAAAATCACCTTTAAAATGTGCAATGTGTTTGTTAGAATATCTTTTTTTGTTTATATAAGTTTATATATATATCCCTAACAAAGGTGCAGGAGGGGCCTCATCAGCCAGTGCGCACCTTATATTTGGGTATTAGTGTTGGAGCAGTTAGATAAATTCCTATAATGAAGCTGAAATTTCCATTATCTTTCTATACCAGCAATGAGAAGCTCGCACCATAGACTTTATCTTATTCTGCAACACTGAATGTAGTTAGGCACCCTGTGCATCTGTAAAATATGACAATCTATATTGTTGTGAAGGAAGGAATAGTGAATATAGGGGGAGTGGGGTCCCTAGTCTACAAGTTGCCCATCAATATTCTGTGTATGTTTTGATCCACGCCCTTGGTTCCAATCGCATTGCATTTTCTAATGCAACTTTTTTTTTTGGGGGGTGGGGTAAATAAATATATATAGTGTGTGTATGTATGTGTTTGTGTATATGTGTGTTTGTGTGTATATACAGTATATACTGTATATATATATTAGGGCTGCAACTAACTATTATTTTCATAATCGATTAATTGGCCGATTATTTTTTTGACTAATCGGATAAAAAAATAATTCCTTCATTTAAATAAAATCCAAGCTATTTTGCCTGCAGCAGAGAAGAGATGCTCAGATGGTGTTGGGGTGCTTGAGATGCATAAGTACGGTTAGCCAATTTCACCAAGGTGGGATATTTATCTTTATTAGCTCTCCACCAATGCAAGGGGCCTCTTATCAAAGTAAGCCTGGACTTTATTCTAACAAAAAAATAGCTTAACTATCCATATGCAATGGTGAATAACTAGCTATAAGGTTAGGGAAAAAATTTCTAACCCGCTCTTAAAATAACAGATACATACTTATAGAGATTGAATTTGGTACAGATCACAATTTTTTAAAAATATTAAAAAAAAAAGTCAAAAGTGCTAAGGACTATATACCAATAGCGGGACAAAGTCTTACACATCTATCTATACAGTGCATAAAATCAGCAATAGCACCAAGCTAGGCATACAATTTCATCCAGCAAACATAAAGGTGACCTCCTCAGATCCCTCACCCTCTTCAAAAATCTATGTATAACACCAAATGTTTCAAAAGCTCATATCTCAATAATATATAAACTGTTAGGTAAGAAATTCCTCACCCACAAACCTTCATATATTAATCAGTGGGAGCGAGAGTTGCAGCTAGAGTTTACAGACTCACAATGGTCCCTAGCATTCACTACAACAAAAAAGTCGTCACTCTCCCCTACTTAAGTAGAGCTAAATTATAAAATCCTTTCAAGATGGTACCTTACACCATATAGACTTCACAAGATTTACAGAAGGACTTCCCCTCTTTGTTGGAGACATTGCGGCAAAACAGGAACCATGACACACATTTGGTGGTCATGCCCCAAAATTCAACCATTCTGGAAACAGGTCTTGGTGTGCATCAACAACAAATTGGGAACCAGGATTTAACTAAACCCTACTATCATATTATTAAACCAAATCCCTAAAATTCAATGGGTAGCTGAAATCGACCTTGTTCTCAACCTAGAAAAACTCCACTAAAGTTTCCTGGGCAAAAAAGACTTCATACTAGACGTTATCTTCATTTGGGAACAAAACAAAAATACTTGAGAACACATATTTACGCTACCTTACAAAAACAGCACGCCTAACACCTGCATATCTCTTTCCTATCTTTTCAGAACCTATTATTCTGTTACAGAACCTCACCTCTAGAACCCACCCACTTCAAACGAATGGCTCCCCTACCACCTTAAATAAAATTCCATTCCAAAGGACGAATTTAACATATTATTGTATGCTAATCTTACAAATGTAAGATTCATGTGTCCTTTCCCTGATAATGTGTAATCTTGTTGCTTCATTATATGCTTTTGGTGATGTTACACCACTGTTTACATGTACTTAAAAAAGTTAAATAAAAATATTTATAATAGTGCACATCAATTTAAATAACAACTCCCATTAATCTAGGGCTAAGTGTAACTAATAAGCTCAGAACTATATCATGCAAAGCATAGTTGCAAATCACCTGATTTAATTAGACATGTGCATGGCGAAAAAATTTGGTTCGGTTCGGATCGATTCGGATGTTTTCGAATTTCGATTCGGATCGATTCGAATTCGGAAAAATTTGAATCAATTCATTTCGGATTTGTTTCGGATTCGAATAAATTCGTCTGGGTTCGGTTCGATTCGGAAATTCGGAATTTCTGTATGTGTTAGGTGGGATATGCTGTGTATTAGACTAGTATTGTACTGTATATTAGGTGTAACCCATAGCAGAGTGATATAACCTAATATACTGTACAATACTAGTGTAATCCATGGCCATCCGAATCTACCGAATAAATCCGAACTAATTCGGATTTATTCGGTAGATTCGGCACTATTTCAATTCGGAAATTCGAATCGATTCGAATTTAAGAAATTCGGCCGAATTTCAGAAACGATCCGAAACGAATCGCACATGTCTAGATTTAATATAAACAATCTAAATGATGATTCCTATTATTTCTGGGTTACACATAAGCCAGGAGTAGTTATAAACTTAAAAAAAATATATACTGTCCGGAAAAAGTGAAAAGAAAACGTGTTTAGACGTCCTTTAGGCTAAGGACTTAACTATAAAACATAAAACACAATACCATGTGCAGGAGCTCATTGGAGTGAAGCAGCTGTTACTGTGCACAGACAAACTAATTGTAAACCAACTAATCGATTATGAGATTCGTTGACTACTATTTTTAGTATTTACTATTTTTATTCCTCGGTAGGGTTCTAACAACAGCCCGGGGTGCATTTAAAAGTAATCCATATCCACCGACAGTAAAGCACTCACCGGGTCTTTTCAATAATTATTGAAAATAAAAGTAGTGACATTTCGTGGATGTTATCCCATTCTTCAGGTCTGAAGACAGGGATAAAACTATATATATAATTTGAAAGTGTATTAAAAGTGCACACTTTTTCTGAATAATAAAAGATTTTTTTGACTTGAGTGTTCCTTTAAAAGGACCACAGATCTGCTGACCGAATGTTCTGTTTTCCTGCAGGGTAATTAGCGCTTTCGTGCGGACGATTAAGTACTTTTATGGATTGCGGTTTGAAGTGAAGGGTATGGAGAATTTTCAGATTGAGGGTCCATGTGTCATCATCTCGAACCACCAGAGCATCTTAGACATGATGGGTGAGTAATCATATGACAATTTTATTTTCAGTTCAAGTGGGATCCAGTATTGCTGTTTGAGCATGGAACCAGCACAGATAGTATTCATATATAATGACGCTCTCATACACAGGCTCATGCTGTCTCTTGCTTTCTGTCTTTTCCTTCTTTTTCTGTTTCTCTCATTCAGACTCTCTCTTTCACTGTCCATCTGTCTCACTCAGGGCCAGATTGTAACATTCCCCGGATAAGACATGAGAACCTCACTGACACTTGCATGGGCTGCCCTAAAAACAAGAGTCCATCCCTGCAAGTTGCATGCATATTTATATTAGGGTATTTGCCTAATTTGACACATTCTCACCCCCTTTCAGTTTGCGAAATGTAAACAGCGAGATCTTGGGGGAGAACAATATTTAGAGAATGCGCCAGACCTGGCAGAGAACTTCAGCTACGCTCATGGAACTCCCTTCTGCAGCCCTCTAGCAGAGGGACGGAAACTCATTTTTACAATAAGGAAAATAAAATGCGTTGACTTTCTTATTATAAGTGAGAATTTCACATTGTTTTTTTTGAATGTGCAGTGTAATTTTATTACCATTTCTACTGTGTATAATAAATAGATTGTTTACAACTTTTATATACAAATATATATTTTTTTATATAAAATACAATTTGTGCAGAACACATTATCGTTGAGTTTTTATGTCATTTAATAACTTTTTAGTTCAATATTTAATTTTAATTATTTTTGTTTTATTAAAAATTTTAATTTTGTTAAGGTTTTTAGGCAATTGTTATAGTCCACATGATAGTGAAAAGGCATAAAAGTTACAGTCTCATAGAAAATGAACACATTAAAACAACAGATCTTTACAAGCATGTCTGTAGATTATTATTATATAGATATAATTGAAACCTCTATTTCTCCAACATAGGTGTGTCCGGTCCACGGCGTCATCCTTACTTGTGGGATATTCTCTTCCCCAACAGGAAATGGCAAAGAGCCCAGCAAAGCTGGTCACATGATCCCTCCTAGGCTCCGCCTACCCCAGTCATTCTCTTTGCCGTTGTACAGGCAACATCTCCACGGAGATGGCTTAGAGTTTTTTAGTGTTTAACTGTAGTTTTTTTATTCAATCAAGAGTTTGTTATTTTAAAATAGTGCTGGTATGTACTATTTACTCTGAAACAGAAAAGAGATGAAGATTTCTGTTTGTAAGAGGAAAATGATTTTAGCAACCGTTACTAAAATCCATGGCTGTTCCACACAGGACTGTTGAGAGGAATTAACTTCAGTTGGGGGAACAGTGAGCAGTCTTTTGCTGCTTGAGGTATGACACATTCTAACAAGACGATGTAATGCTGGAAGCTGTCATTTTCCCTATGGGATCCGGTAAGCCATTTTTATTCAGACAGTAAATAAGGGCTTCACAAGGGCTTATTAAGACTGTAGACATTTTCTGGGCTAAATCGATTCATATATACACATATTTAGCCTTGAGGAATCATTTAATCTGGGTATTTTTGTAAAATAATATCGGCAGGCACTGTTTTAGACACCTTATTCTCTAGGGGCTTTCCCTAATCATAGGCAGAGCCTCATTTTCGCGCCGGTATTGCGCACTTGTTTTTGAGAAGCATGACATGCAGTCGCATGTGTGAGGAGCTCTGATACATAGAAAAGACTTTCTGAAGGCGTCATTTGGTATCGTATTCCCCTTTGGGCTTGGTTGGGTCTCAGCAAAGCAGATACCAGGGACTGTAAAGGGGTTAAAGATAAAAACGGCTCCGGTTCCGTTATTTTAAGGGTTAAAGCTTCCAAATTTGGTGTGCAATACTTTTAAGGCTTTAAGACACTGTGGTGAAATTTTGGTGAATTTTGAACAATTCCTTCATACTTTTTCGCAATTGCAGTAATAAAGTGTGTTCAGTTTAAAATTTAAAGTGACAGTAACGGTTTTATTTTAAAACGTTTTTTGTACTTTGTTATCAAGTTTATGCCTGTTTAACATGTCTGAGCTACCAGATAGACTGTGTTCTGAATGTGGGGAAGCCAAGGTTCCTTCTCATTTAAATAGATGTGATTTATGTGACACTGAAAATGATGCCCAAGATGATTCCTCAAGTGAGGGGAGTAAGCATGGTACTGCATCATTCCCTCCTTCGTCTACACCAGTCTTGCCCACTCAGGAGGCCCCTAGTACATCTAGCGCGCCAATACTCCTTACTATGCAACAATTAACGGCTGTAATGGATAATTCTATCAAAAACATTTTAGCCAAAATGCCCACTTATCAGCGCAAGCGCGACTGCTCTGTTTTAGATACTGAAGAGCATGGGGACGCTGATGATAATGGTTCTGAAATGCCCCTACACCAGTCTGAGGGGGCCAGGGAGGTTTTGTCTGAGGGAGAAATTTCAGATTCAGGGAAAATTTCTCAACAAGCTGAACCCGATGTGATTACATTTAAATTTAAGTTGGAACATCTCCGCGCTCTGCTTAAGGAGGTATTATCCACTCTGGATGATTGTGAGAATTTGATCATCCCAGAGAAACTATGTAAAATGGACAAGTTCCTAGAGGTCCCGGGGCTCCCAGAAGCTTTTCCTATACCCAAGCGGGTGGCGGACATTGTAAATAAAGAATGGGAAAGGCCCGGTATACCTTTCGTCCCTCCCCCCATATTTAAAAAATTGTTTCCTATGGTCGACCCCAGAAAGGACTTATGGCAGACAGTCCCCAAGGTCGAGGGAGCGGTTTCTACTTTAAACAAACGCACCACTATACCTATAGAAGATAGTTGTGCTTTCAAAGATCCTATGGATAAAAAATTAGAAGGTTTGCTTAAAAAGATGTTTGTTCAGCAAGGTTACCTTCTACAACCAATTTCATGCATTGTCCCTGTCACTACAGCCGCGTGTTTCTGGTTCGATGAGCTAGTAAAGGCGATCGATAGTGATTCTCCTCCTTATGAGGAGATTATGGACAGAATCCGTGCTCTCAAATTGGCCAATTCTTTCACCCTAGACGCCACTTTGCAATTGGCTAGGTTAGCGGCGAAAAATTCTGGGTTTGCTATTGTGGCGCGCAGAGCGCTTTGGTTGAAATCTTGGTCAGCGGATGCGTCTTCCAAGAACAAACTACTTAACATTCCTTTCAAGGGGAAAACGCTGTTTGGCCCTGACTTGAAAGAGATTATCTCTGATATCACTGGGGGTAAGGGCCATGCCCTTCCTCAGGATAGGTCTTTCAAGGCCAAAAATAAACCTAATTTTCGTCCCTTTCGTAGAAACGGACCAGCCCCAAGTGCTACGTCCTCTAAGCAAGAGGGTAATACTTCTCAAGCCAAGCCAGCCTGGAGACCAATGCAAGGCTGGAACAAGGGAAAGCAGGCCAAGAAACCTGCCACTGCTACCAAGACAGCATGAAATGTTGGCCCCCGATCCGGGACCGGATCTGGTGGGGGGCAGACTCTCTCTCTTTGCTCAGGCTTGGGCAAGAGATGTTCTGGATCCTTGGGCACTAGAAATAGTCTCCCAAGGTTATCTTCTGGAATTCAAGGGGCTTCCCCCAAGGGGGAGGTTCCACAGGTCTCAATTGTCTTCAGACCATATAAAGAGACAGGCATTCTTACATTGTGTAGAAGACCTGTTAAAAATGGGAGTTATTCATCCTGTTCCATTAGGAGAACAAGGGATGGGGTTCTACTCCAATCTGTTCATAGTTCCCAAAAAAGAGGGAACGTTCAGACCAATCTTAGATCTCAAGATCTTAAACAAGTTTCTCAAGGTTCCATCGTTCAAAATGGAAACCATTCGAACAATTCTTCCTTCCATCCAGGAAGGTCAATTCATGACCACGGTGGATTTAAAGGATGCGTATCTACATATTCCTATCCACAAGGAACATCATCGGTTCCTAAGGTTCGCATTCCTGGACAAGCATTACCAGTTCGTGGCGCTTCCTTTCGGATTAGCCACTGCTCCAAGGATTTTCACAAAGGTACTAGGGTCCCTTCTAGCGGTACTAAGACCAAGGGGCATTGCAGTAGTTCCTTACTTGGACGACATTCTGATTCAAGCGTCGTCCCTTCCTCAAGCAAAGGCTCACACGGACATAGTCCTGGCCTTTCTCAGATCTCACGGATGGAAAGTGAACGTGGAAAAGAGTTCTCTATCTCCGTCGACAAGGGTTCCCTTCTTGGGAACAATAATAGACTCCTTAGAAATGAGGATTTTTCTGACAGAGGCCAGAAAAACAAAACTTCTAAACTCTTGTCAAACACTTCATTCCGTTCCTCTTCCTTCCATAGCGCAGTGCATGGAAGTAATAGGTTTGATGGTAGCGGCAATGGACATAGTTCCTTTTGCGCGCATTCATCTAAGACCATTACAACTGTGCATGCTCAGTCAGTGGAATGGGGACTATACAGACTTGTCTCCGAAGATACAAGTATATCAGAGGACCAGAGACTCACTCCGTTGGTGGCTGTCCCTGGACAACCTGTCACAAGGGATGACCTTCCGCAGACCAGAGTGGGTCATTGTCACGACCGACGCCAGTCTGATGGGCTGGGGCGCGGTCTGGGGACCCCTGAAAGCTCAGGGTCTTTGGTCTCGGGAAGAATCTCTTCTACCGATAAATATTCTGGAACTGAGAGCGATATTCAATGCTCTCAAGGCTTGGCCTCAGCTAGCAAAGGCCAAGTTCATACGGTTTCAATCAGACAACATGACGACTGTTGCGTACATCAACCATCAGGGGGGAACAAGGAGTTCCCTGGCGATGGAAGAAGTGACCAAAATCATTCAATGGGCGGAGACTCACTCCTGCCACCTATCTGCAATCCACATCCCAGGAGTGGAAAATTGGGAAGCGGATTTTCTGAGTCGTCAGACATTACATCCGGGGGAGTGGGAACTCCATCCGGAAATCTTTGCCCAAATTACTCAACTGTGGGGCATTCCAGACATGGATCTGATGGCCTCTCGTCAGAACTTCAAGGTTCCTTGCTACGGGTCCAGATCCAGGGATCCCAAGGCGACTCTAGTAGATGCACTAGTAGCACCTTGGACCTTCAAACTAGCTTATGTATTCCCGCCGTTTCCTCTCATCCCCAGGCTGGTAGCCAGGATCAATCAAGAGAGGGCGTCGGTGATCTTGATAGCTCCTGCGTGGCCACGCAGGACTTGGTATGCAGATCTGGTGAATATGTCATCGGCTCCACCATGGAAGCTACCTTTGAGACGAGACCTTCTTGTTCAAGGTCCGTTCGAACATCCGAATCTGATCTCACTCCAGCTGACTGCTTGGAGATTGAACGCTTGATCTTATCAAAACGAGGGTTCTCAGATTCTGTTATTGATACTCTTGTTCAGGCCAGAAAGCCTGTAACTAGAAAAATTTACCACAAAATATGGAAAAAATATATCTGTTGGTGTGAATCTAAAGGATTCCCTTGGGACAAGGTAAAGATTCCTAAGATTCTATCCTTTCTTCAAGAAGGATTGGAGAAAGGATTATCTGCAAGTTCCTTGAAGGGACAGATTTCTGCCTTGTCTGTGTTACTTCACAAAAAGCTGGCAGCTGTGCCAGATGTTCAAGCCTTTGTTCAGGCTCTGGTTAGAATCAAGCCTGTTTACAAACCTTTGACTCCTCCTTGGAGTCTCAACTTAGTTCTTTCAGTTCTTCAGGGGGTTCCGTTTGAACCCTTACATTCCGTTGATATTAAGTTATTATCTTGGAAAGTTTTGTTTTTGGTTGCAATTTCTTCTGCTAGAAGAGTTTCAGAATTATCTGCTCTGCAGTGTTCTCCTCCTTATCTGGTGTTCCATGCAGATAAGGTGGTTTTACGTACTAAACCTGGTTTTCTTCCAAAAGTTGTTTCTAACAAAAACATTAACCAGGAGATAGTCGTACCTTCTTTGTGTCCGAAACCAGTTTCGAAGAAGGAACATTTGTTGCACAATTTGGATGTTGTTCGCGCTCTAAAATTCTATTTAGATGCTACAAAGGATTTTAGACAAACATCTTCCTTGTTTGTTGTTTATTCTGGTAAAAGGAGAGGTCAAAAAGCAACTTCTACCTCTCTCTCTTTTTGGATTAAAAGCATCATCAGATTGGCTTATGTGACTGCCAGACGGCAGCCTCCTGAAAGAATCACAGCTCATTCCACTAGGGCTGTGGCTTCCACATGGGCCTTCAAGAACGAGGCTTCTGTTGATCAGATATGTAGGGCAGCGACTTGGTCTTCACTGCACACTTTTACCAAATTTTACAAGTTTGATACTTTTGCTTCTTCTGAGGCTATTTTTGGGAGAAAGGTTTTGCAAGCCGTGGTGCCTTCCATTTAGGTGACCTGATTTGCTCCCTCCCTTCATCCGTGTCCTAAAGCTTTGGTATTGGTTCCCACAAGTAAGGATGACGCCGTGGACCGGACACACCTATGTTGGAGAAAACAGAATTTATGTTTACCTGATAAATTACTTTCTCCAACGGTGTGTCCGGTCCACGGCCCGCCCTGGTTTTTTAATCAGGTCTGATAATTTATTTTCTTTAACTACAGTCACCACGGTATCATATGGTTTCTCCTATGCAAATATTCCTCCTTAACGTCGGTCGAATGACTGGGGTAGGCGGAGCCTAGGAGGGATCATGTGACCAGCTTTGCTGGGCTCTTTGCCATTTCCTGTTGGGGAAGAGAATATCCCACAAGTAAGGATGACGCCGTGGACCGGACACACCGTTGGAGAAAGTAATTTATCAGGTAAACATAAATTCTGTTTTTAAGGTATAACATCTTCCTATAACTCTGTAAGTCACTCTTGGACCTATGGACATTCATCAAGATGATGGAGGTGAACTTGCATGTAGTAGGGTCACTGATGGGCCTAGTAAGTCTAAGCAAGCATATTCAGATGATCATATTTATAATATATCAAGGAATCTAAGAAAGACTATAAATATATACTTAACCACGTGTAAATATAATTGTGTAATGTAGCCTTGGTGCATTAAAGTAATTCTGGCTTATTACCTACGTACAATCCATGGATATGAGAATAGTGAGACCTATTAGGAAAGGAGAAGAGGTAGAAAGAAAGAGAAAAAACAAAATAAAAGGGGACACAAACACTCAGTTCAGGGTGTTCATTTTGCAAAAAAGAGATCATATTTGTTGATTGTCCGAAAAGCAAACTGTTCAATGGTTTTAAAATAGCCCAATTAAAGATTGTACCTGGGTGAAGGTGGGGTTGATTTGGTTGTTTCCGGGCTCTTGCAATATTTTGTTGCCATAAGGCGATAAAGTAGAGGATATCTATTCGGAGTTTGAAACTTTTGGATACCTAAATGCAGAAGACACCCTTTTGGAGTGGCACTTGCTTGGATTCCCAAGGCATGGGCCGCCGCAAACACAGAGCCACAAAGGGTCCTGAGTCTGGGGCAGTCTCACCAAATATGAATTACTGTGCCCCTCAAGCCACAACTCCTCCAACAAAGAGGGGACACTGTGTTGAAGATATTATGGAGCGTAGTGGATACTAAGTGCCACCTTACCGTCAACTTGTAATATAATTCCCAAAGTGTTGTACAATGTAGAGCTTTCTTAGTAAAGATAATTTCATGGAACCACAGCTTGGCGTCCACCGTGAACTTCAGGTCTCTCTCCCAAGCTAGATGCTGATTAGGTTTGGATGATCTTGAAAATGAGATAAGGATATTATAGTGAAAGGAAAAGGAACGGATATGTCCATGTTCAGCCCATTTTCCAAAAAAAACAAAACAATTATACTTTGTATTTTGTACTTATAAGTACCAATATCTAAAATTATGATTTACACGGTGCATATTTAATATAATTTATTCCTGTGTAATTTACATACAAATTTTACGTTTTTGGTAAAATACGATTTTTGGTGAACAATTATATTACGATTTTTTTTTTATGCACCTTAACAATAACCTTTACCCTGCTCATTTTTGTATGAATGGTTCAATTAATCATTTTTGTATGATGTTTAAAATACGAATTTTATTGTGCACTTTTCATACAATAATGCAGTATACGCCCCTTAGCAAGACTGTTTCATGGTAAAAAGTGGCTTTAGATCATTCCACCAGGGAAATAGAAGTACTGGTGAGCATTCTTTAATAATCTCGCTAGCCCAGAGATCTTTAGATCATCGATCCCCCTGTCTCTTACCCTGCCTGCCCATCCTCTCCCACGCCGCCTTCTAGTCCTCTCTCTGACCCTCCTTGTCATTTTATCTCTTACTGTCTCCCTATCTCTCACTCACTGTGGCTCTGATAATCGAAACATCCACAAATATTCAAAAGGGGTCCATGGCAGGAACGATATTGCAGGTGAAATATTCAGAACTGCTGACATCAGTGTTTGAAGGCAATCTCACCGGCAGGCTTTTTACTATCCCACCGTCAGGTTTTACTATCTCACCCGCCAGGTGTTTTACTATCTCACCCGCCAGGTGTTTTACTATCTCACCCGCCAGGTGTTTTACTATCTCACGTGAGGTGTTTTGCTATCACACCCCAGGGCGTTTAACTATCTCACCATGAGATGTTTTACTATACATCTCAGTGGGAGGCATTTTACTATCTCACCGCTAGGCGTTTTACTATCTCACCGCTAGGTGTTTTACTATCTCACCGCTAGGCGTTTTACTATCTCACCGCTAGGCGTTTTACTATCTCACCGCAGGTGTTTTACTATCTCACCGGCAGGCTTTTTACTATACCACCGCCAGGTGTTTTACTATCTCACCCGCCAGGTGTTTTACTATCTCACCCGCCAGGTGTTTTACTATCTCACGTGAGGAGTTTTACTATCACACCCCAGGGCGTTTAACTATCTCACCATGAGATGTTTTACTATACATCTCAGTGGGAGGCATTTTACTATCTCACCACTAGGCGTTTTACTATCTCACCGCTAGGCGTTTTACTATCTCACCGCTAGGCATTTTACTATCTCACCGCTAGGCGTTTTACTATCTCACCGCTAGGCGTTTTACTATCTCACCGCTAGGCGTTATACTATCTCACCGCCAGGCATTTTACTATCTGACTGCCAGGCGTTTTACTATCTCACGTGAGACGTTTCACTACCTTACCACCAGGTGTTTTACTATTTTACCGCCAGATGATTTTACTATCTCACCACCAGGTGTTTTACTGTCTTACCGCAAGGTGTTTTACTATCTCACCGCCAGGTGTTTTACTATCTCACCGCCAGGTGTTTTACTATCTCACGTGAGGTGTTTTACTATCACACCCCAGGGCGTTTAACTATCTCACCATGAGATGTTTTACTATACATCTCAGTGGGAGTAATTTTACTATCTCACCGCTAGGCGTTTTACTATCTCACCGCTAGGCGTTTTACTATCTCACCGCCAGGCATTTTACTATCTGACTGCCAGGCGTTTTACTATCTCACGTGAGACGTTTCACTACCTTACCACCAGGTGTTTTACTATTTTACCGCCAGATGATTTTACTATGTTTTACTGTTTTACCGCAAGGTGTTTTACTATCTCACCGCCAGGTGTTTTACTATCTCACCACCAGGCTTTTAATATCTCACAGCAAGGTGTTTTACTATCTCAACGTGAGGCGTTTTACTATCTCACCACCAGGCGTTTTACTATCCCACTACCAGGCGTTTTACTATCCCACTACCAGGCGTTTTACTATCCCACCACCAGGCGTTTTACTATCCCACTACCAGGCGTTTTACTATCCCACTACCAGGCGTTTTACTATCTCACCACCAGGTGTTTTACTATCTCACCGTGAGGCGTTTTACTATCTCACCACCAGGCGTTTTACTATCTCACCGTGAGGCGTTTTACTATCTCACCACCAGGCGTTTTACTATCTCACCGTGAGGCGTTTTACTATCTCACCACCAGGCGTTTTACTATCTCATCACCAGGCGTTTTACTATCTCACCACCAGGCGTTTTACTATCTCACCACCAGGCGTTTTACTATCTCACCACCAGGCGTTTTACTATCTCACCACCAGGCGTTTTACTATCTCACCACCAGGCGTTTTACTATCTCACCACCAGGCGTTTTACCATCTTTCTGTTTATCACTGTCTTTCTGTCTTTCACTGTCTTTCTGTCTCTCATTGTGTTCCTATCTCTCATTGTGTTCCTATCTCTCACTGTGTTCCTGTCTCTCACTGTCTCCCTGTCTCTCACTGTCTCCCTGTCTCTCACTGTCTCCCTGTCTCTCACTGTCTCCCTGTCTCTCACTGTCTCCCTGTCTCTCACTGTCTCCCTGTCTCTCACTGTCTCCCTGTCTCTCACTGTATCCCTGTCTCTCATTGTCTCTCTGTTTCTCTTACTGTTTTCCTGTTTCTCTCACTGTCTCCCTGTCTCTCTCACTGTCTTCCTGTCTCTCACTGTCTTCCTGTCTCTCACTGTCTTCCTGTCTCTCACTGTCTTCCTGTCTCTCACTGTCTTCCTGTCTCTCACTGTCTTCCTGTCTCTCACTGTCTTCCTGTCTCTCACTGTCTCCCTGTCTCCCCCTGTCTACCTATCTCTCTCACTGTCTCCCTATGTCTCACTGTCTTCCTGTCTCTCACTGTCTCCCTTTCTCTTACTGTCTCACTGTCTCCCTATCTCTCACTGTCTCCCTATCTCTACCTGTCTTCCTGTCTCTCCCTGTCTTCCTATCTCTCACTGTCTTACTGTCTTCTTGTCTCTCACTGTCATTCTATCTCTCACTGTCTTCTTGTCTCTCACTGTTTTCCTGTCTCTTACTTAATTCCTGTCTCTCACTGTCTTCCAGTCTCACTGTCCCTCTCACTGTCGACCTGTCTCTCTCACTGTCTCTCTGTTTCTTTTACTGTGTTCCTGTTTCTCTCACTGTCTACCTGTCTCTCACTGTCTACCTGTCTCTCACTGTCTTCCTGTCTTTCACTGTCTTCCTGTCTCTCACTGTCTTCCTGACTCTGACTGTCTTCCTGTCTCTCACTGTCTTCCTGTCTTTCACTGTCTTCCTGTCTTTCACTGTCTCCCTGTCTCTCTCACTGTCTTCCTGTCTCTCACTGTCTTCCTGTCTCTCACTGTCTTCCTGTCTCCCTGTCTCTTACTGTCTCCCTGTCTCTTACTGTCTCCCTGTCTCTTACTGTCTTCTTGTCTCTCACTGTCTTCCTGTCTCTCACTGTTTCCTTGTCTTTTACTGTCTCCCTGTCTCTCCCTGTCTCCCTATCTCTCTCACTGTCTTCCTGTCTCTCACTGTTTCCCTGTCTCTCACTGACTCCCTGTCTCTTTCACTGTCTTCCTGTCTATTTCATGGACTCCCTGTCTCTTTCACTGTCTTCCTGTCTATTTCACTGTCTTCCTGTCTCTCACTGTCTTCTCACTGTCGTTCTGTCTTTCACTGTCTTTCTGTCTCTCATTGTGTTCCTATCTCTCACTGTGTTCCTGTCTCTCACTGTATCCCTGTCTCTCACTGTCTTTCTGTCTCTCACTGTCTTTCTGTCTCTCACTGTCTTTCTGTCTCTCACTGTCTTTCTGTCTCTCACTGTCTTCTGTCTCTCACTGTCTTCCTGTCTCTCACTGTCTTCCTGTCTCCCTGTCTCTCACTGTCTTCCTGCCTTCCTGTCTCTCACTGTATCCCTGTCTCTCACTGTCTTCCTGCCTTCCTGTCTCTCACTGTATCCCTGTCTCTCACTGTCTTCCTGCCTTCCTGTCTCTCACTGTATCCCTGTCTCTCACTGTCTTCCTGCCTTCCTGTCTCTCACTGTATCCCTGTCTCTCACTGTCTTCCTGTCTCCCTGTCTCTCACTGTCTTCCTGCCTTCCTGTCTCTCACTGTATCCCTGTCTTTCACTGTCTTTTTGTCTCTCACTGTCTTCCTGTCTCCCTGTCTCTCACTGTCTTTCTGTCTCTCACTGTCTTTTTGTCTCTTACTGTCTTCCTGTCTCCCTGTCTCTCACTGTCTTCCTGCCTTCCTGTCTCTCACTGTATCCCTGTCTCTCACTGTGTCCCTTTCATTCTCTTTCCGTCTTTCATACACTCTCCCAGTTCTCTCTCCTTCCTTCCTCTCTCGCTCTCTCTGCATACACCAGTTGTGTATATAGTGATAACTTTCATTTCAAAAGCCCTGCAGCATGCTTTTTTCATAAGGGTCCTTATGATGAGACAACAAATAGATCTTTCTAAGAGTAAAGACAAAGACTATGATGTACTTACTGCATGACTGGACAGAAGTACACCCCCTGAAAAGAAGGCAGTTGTTCCTTTCTGCAGGATAAAAAGTTTAATTTATACATTTTCAGGACTTTTTATTATTCTTGCAAAAAAAGATATCTTGACACATTATAGAACCTACTGTATATGTGGTGTCCTCTTAACCAGAGTTTGTCTTATTCTTTATAAACTGAGCTGTAAATAGCACTTATCTAGAAACATTTTATACTCATTAAGGGCTAGTGGAATGCTAACAATTATGGACGAGTTGAAAGTAAACACGTTCTCTTGAGTGCAATTGTAGTTAACGAGCGTCGGGATAACGCAACCTCAGAGCTCTGGTTAGCTGTTTTGCAAAACAAAAAAGTGTCAAAAAATACATTACCGAGTACAGTTATACTCATGATAACACCATGTAATAAATATGCATTACACAGTACAGTTATACTCATATTAACACGTCTAATAAATATGCATTACACAGTACAGTTAAACTCATAATAACACTATGTAATAAATCTACATTACACAGTACAGTTACTCATAATAACACTAATAAAAATACATCTAATAAATAGACATTACACAGTACAGTTACACTCATAATAACACTGTCTAATAAATATACATTACACAGTACAGTTACACTCATAATAACACCATCTAATAAATATACATTACACAGTACAGTTACACACATAATAACACTATCTAATAAATATACATTACACAGTACAGTTACACTCATAATAACACCATCTAATAAATATACATTACACAGTACAGTTACACACATAATAACACCATCTAATAAATATACATTACACAGTACAGTTACAAACATAACACCGTCTAATAAATATACATTACACACTACAGTTACACTCATAATAACACTGTGTAATAAATATACATTACACAGTACAGTTACACACATAATAACACCATCTAATAAATATACATTACACAGTACAGCTACACACATAATAACACCATCTAATAAATATACATGACACAGTACAGTTACACTCATAACACCATTTAATAAATATACATTACACAGTACAGTTACACTCATAATAACACCATCTAATAAATATACATGACACAGTACAGTTACACTCATAACACCATTTAATAAATATACATTACACAGTACAGTTACACACATAATAACACCATCTAATAAATATACATGACACAGTACAGTTACACTCATAACACCATTTAATAAATATACATTACACACTACAGTTACACTCATAATAACACCATCTAATAAATATACATTATACAGTACAGTTACACTCATAATAACACTATCTAATAAATATACATTACACAGTACAGTTACACTCATAATAACACCATCTAATAAATATACATGGCACAGTACAGTTACACTCATAACACCATTTAATAAATATACATTACACACTACAGTTACACTCATAATAACACCATCTAATAAATATACATTATACAGTACAGTTACAGTTACACTCATAATAACACTATCTAATAAATATACATTACACAGTACAGTTACACTCATAATAACACTATCTAATAAATATACATTACACAGTACAGTTACACTCATAATAACACTATCTAATAAATATACATTACACAGTACAGTTACATACATAATAACACCATCTAATATACATTACACAGTACAGTTACACACATAATAACACTGTCTACTAAATATACATTATACAGTACAGTTACACTCTTAATAACACCATCTAATAAATATACATTACACACTACAGTTACACTCATAATAACACCATCTAATAAAAAATATTTTAAAATAAATCTTGCACAATAAAGTTATAAGGGCTCAAAGATATGAGGTCTCATATATTAGAAAAAAGGCAAGCAAAGGGCTTTAACATTGACATATATACATGAAGAGACTGTCTTCCTGTCTCTCACTGTCTTCCTGTCTCTCACTGTCTTCATGTCTCTCACTGTCTTCCTATTTCTCACTGTCTTCTTGTCTCTCACTGTCTTCCTATGTCTCACTGTCTTCCTATGTCTCACTGTCTTCCTGTCTCTCACTGTCTTCCTGTCTCTCACTGTCTTCATGTCTCTCACTGTCTTCCTATTTCTCACTGTCTTCTTGTCTCTCACTGTCTTCCTATGTCTCACTGTCTTCCTATGTCTCACTGTCTTCCTGTCTCTCACTGCCTTCCTGTCTCTCACTGTCTTCCTATTTCTCACTGTCTTCCTATTTCTCACTGTCTCCTTGTCTCTCACTGTCTTCCTGTCTCTCACTGTCTTCCTGTCTCTCATTGTCTTTCTGTCTTACTTTCTTCCTGTCTCTCACTGTCTTCCTGTCTCTCACTGTCTTCCTGTCTTACTTTCTTCCTGTCTCTCATTGTCTTCCTGTCTTACTTTCTTCCTGTCTCTCACTGTCTTCATGTCTCTCACTGTCTTCCTATGTCTCACTGTCTTCCTATGTCTCACTGTCTTCCTGTCTCTCACTGTCTTCCTGTCTTACTTTCTTCCTGTCTCTCACTGTCTTCATGTCTCTCACTGTCTTCCTGTGTCTCACTGTCTTCCTGTCTCTCAATATCTTCCTGTCTCTCACTGTCTTCCAGTCTCTCACTGTCTTCCTATCTTTCACTGACTTTATGTCTCTCACTGTATTCCTATCTCTGACTGTCTTCTTGTCTCTGACTGTCTTCTTGTCTCTCACTGTCTTCCTATGTCTCATTGTCTTCCTGTCTTACTTTCTTCCTGTCTCTCACTGTCTTCTTGTCTCTCAATGTCTTCCTATCTCTCACCATCTGCTTGTCTCTCACTGTCTTCCTATGCTTCTCTGTCTTCCTGTCTCTCACTGTCTTCCTGTCTCTCACTGTCTTCCTGTCTCTCACTGTCTTCCTATGTCTCACTGTCTTCCAATGTCTCACTGTCTTCCAGTCTCTCAATGTCTTCCTATCTCTCACTGTCTTCCTATCTCTCATTTTTACTGTCTTCCTGTCTCTCAATGTCTTCCTGTCTCTCAATGTCTTCCTGTCTCTCAATGTCTTCCTATCTCTCACTTTTACTGTCTTCCTGTCTTTCACTGTCTTCCTGTCTCTCAATGTCTTCCTGTCTCTCACTGTCTTCCTATCTCTCACTTTTACTGTCTTCCCGTCTCTCACTGTCTTCTGATATATCTCACTGTCTTCTTCTCTCTCACTGTCTTCCTGTCTCTCACTGCCTTCCTGTCTCTCACTGCCTTCTTGTCTCTCACTGTTTTAATATCTCTCACCGTCTCGCCATCTCTCATGTTTATATGTGTGTACATATGTATTTATTTTGGTATATATGTATTTACAGACATATATACACATATAAACACATAAATACATACGGCTAGATTTAGAGTTTTGTCGTTAACGACCCGCGTAGCTAACGCTGGGTTTTTTCCCCTCGCACCTTTTAAATACCGCTGGTATTTAGAGTTCACAGAATGGGTGCGTTAGGCTCCAAAAAAGGAGCGTAGAGCATAATTTACCGCCACTGCAACTCTCAATACCAGCGGTGCTTACGGACGCGGCCAGCTTCAAAAACGTGCTCGTGCACGATTCCCTCATAGGAAACAATGGGGCAGTTTGAGCTGAAAAAAAAACCTAACACCTGCAAAAAAGCAGCGTTCAGCTCCTAACGCAGCCCCATTGTTTCCTATGGGAAAACACTTCCTATGTCTGCACCTAACACCCTAACATGTACCCCGAGTCTAAACACCCCTAACCGTACACTTGTTAACCCCTAATCTGCCGCCCCGCTATCGCTGACACCTGCATATTTTTTTAAACCCTAATCTGCCGCTCCGTACACCGCCGCAACCTACATTATACCTATGTACCCCTAATCTGCAGCCCCTAACACCGCCGACCCCTATATTATATTTATTAACCCCTAATCTGCCCCCCACAACGTCGCCGCCAGCTACCTACAATAATTAACCCCTAATCTGCCGACCGGACCTCACCGCTACTATAATAAATGTATTAACCCCTAAAGCTAACTCTAACCCAAACCCTAACACCCCCCTAAGTTAAATATAATTTAAATCTAACGAAATAAATTAACTCTTATTAAATAAATTATTCCTATTTAAAGCTAAATACTTACCTGTAAAATAAACCCTAATATAGCTACAAAATAAATAATAATTATATTGTAGCTATTTTAGGATTAATATTTATTTTACAGGCAACTTTGTATTTATTTTAATCAGGTACAATAGCTATTAAATAGTTGATAACTATTTAATAGCTACCTAGTTAAAATAATTACCAAATTACCTGTAAAATAAATCCTACCCTAAGTTACAATTAAACCTAACACTACACTATCAATAAATTAATTAAATAAAATACCTACAACTATCTACAATTAAACCTAACACTACACTATCAATAAATTAATTACATAAAATACCTACAAATAAATACAATTAAATAAACTAACTAAAGTACAAAAAATAAAAAAATAATTTACAAATATAATAAAAATATTACAACAATTTTAAACTAATTACACCTACTCTAAGCCCCCTAATAAAATAACAAAGCCCCCCATAATAAAAAAATGCCCTACTCTATTCTAAAATTAAAATTGAAAAGCTCTTTTACCTTACCAGCCCTTAAAAGGGCCTTTTGCGGGGCATGCCCCAAAGAAATCGGCTCTTTTGCCTGTAAAAAAAAACACAATACCACCCCCCAACATTACAACCCACCACCCACATACCCCTAATCTAACCCAAACCCCCCTTAAATAAACCTAACACTAAGCCCCTGAAGATCTTCCTACCTTGTCTTCACCACGCCGGGTATCACCGATCGGTCCTCCAGAGGGTCCCGAAGTCTTCATCCTATCCGGCAAGAAGAGGTCCAGAAGAGGCTCCAAAGTCTTCATCCTATCCGGGCAGAAGAGGAGATCCGGACCGGCAAACATCTTCATCCAAGCGGCATCTTCTATCTTCATCCATCCGACGACGAGCGGGTCCATCTTCCAGACCTCCGGTGCGGGACGTCCTAACACAGAATGAAGGCTCCTTTAAGGGACGTCATTCAAGATGGCATCCCTCGAATTACGATTGGCTGATAGGATTCTATCAGCCAATCGGAATTAAGGTAGGAAAAATCTGATTGGCTGATGGAATCAGCCAATCAGATTCAAGTTCAATCCGATTGGCTGATCCAATCAGCCAATCAGATTGAGCTCGCATTCTATTGGCTGATCGGAACAGCCAACAGGTCAAAGGGGGGCATTTAAATGTGGTAAAGTTAGATGCCATATGTGCAAACATATCACACATCGGACCAAAACAATTAAATCATATATTACAGGGGAAATTTTTCCCATTACAGATCATTTGACATGTAGCTCCTCATATGTGGTCTACGTGTTATCATGTAAATGTGGACTACAGTATTTGAGGCGTACTGTTCGAAATGTTCGCACCAGATGGAGCGAGCATAGTCGAAATATCAAGAATAAATCCATGAAACACAGTGTATCAAGACACTATGTTCATGAACACAATGGAGAAACTTTCCCTTTTACCATTACACCACTCGAAAGTATCCCTGGATCTAATAGATACAATAGTTTCACCAAACTCCGCCAAAGGGAGACTTATTGGATATATAGATTTGGTTCTCTGTTTCCCAATGGCCTCAACGAGGTAGTAGATTCTGCTGCATTTTAGATTAGCTTAGAGGTGACAATCCCTGTGAGCTAAGCTAGGGGTCTATAACGCGAATATTATGGGTGCACATTTAGGTTCGTGATTGTCCAATTGGATTACACTTATGGTTTATGTTAATTCATTTATATGTATAATATGTTTATGTTTATATATCCATACTAACTATCCCCCATTGGTGTGATTGATGGTCTATGCCATCAATAGGTAGAAATTGGTTTCCATCTTTTTGTGGCACAATGGAGTGCAGGACATTAGGGCTAGGCTTTAGGAGTCGAGTTCAATAAGTATTATTCCCTTATTAGTAATATAGGGGCTAGCGAGATATTGTTAGTATCCTCCAATCATATCATATACAGGGAGTGCAGAATTATTAGGCAAGTTGTATTTTTGAGGATTAATTTTATTATTGAACAACAACCATGTTCTCAATGAACCCAAAAAACTCATTAATATCAAAGCTGAATAGTTTTGGAAGTAGTTTTTAGTTTGTTTTTAGTTATAGCTATTTTAGGGGGGTATCTGTGTGTGCAGGTGACTATTACTGTGCATAATTATTAGGCAACTTAACAAAAAACAAATATATACCCATTTCAATTATTTATTTTTACCAGTGAAACCAATATAACATCTCAACATTCACAAATATACATTTCTGACATTCAAAAACAAAACAAAAACAAATCAGTGACCAATATAGCCACCTTTCTTTGCAAGGACACTCAAAAGCCTGCCATCCATGGATTCTGTCAGTGTTTTGATCTGTTCACCATCAACATTGCGTGCAGCAGCAACCACAGCCTCCCAGACACTGTTCAGAGAGGTGTACTGTTTTCCCTCCTTGTAAATCTCACATTTGATGATGGACCACAGGTTCTCAATGGGGTTCAGATCAGGTGAACAAGGAGGCCATGTCATTAGATTTTCTTCTTTTATACCCTTTCTTGCCAGCCACGCTGTGGAGTACTTGGACGCGTGTGATGGAGCATTGTCCTGCATGAAAATCATGTTTTTCTTGAAGGATGCAGACTTCTTCCTGTACCACTGCTTGAAGAAGGTGTCTTCCAGAAACTGGCAGTAGGACTGGGAGTTGAGCTTGACTCCATCCTCAACCCGAAAAGGCCCCACAAGCTCATCTTTGATGATACCAGGCCAAACCAGTACTCCACCTCCACCTTGCTGGCGTCTGAGTCGGACTGGAGCTCTCTGCCCTTTACCAATCCAGCCACGGGCCCATCCATCTGGCCCATCAAGACTCACTCTCATTTCATCAGTCCATAAAACCTTAGAAAAATCAGTCTTGAGATATTTCTTGGCCCAGTCTTGACATTTCAGCTTGTGTGTCTTGTTCAGTGGTGGTCGTCTTTCAGCCTTTCTTACCTTGGCCATGTCTCTGAGTATTGCACACCTTGTGCTTTTGGGCACTCCAGTGATGTTGCAGCTCTGAAATATGGCCAAACTGGTGGCAAGTGGCATCTTGGCAGCTGCACGCTTGACTTTTCTCAGTTCATGGGCAGTTATTTTGCGCCTTGGTTTTTCCACACGCTTCTTGCGACCCTGTTGACTATTTTGAATGAAACACTTGATTGTTCGATGATCACGCTTCAGAAGCTTTGCAATTTTAAGAGTGCTGCATCCCTCTGCAAGATATCTCACTATTTTTGACTTTTCTGAGCCTGTCAAGTCCTTCTTTTGACCCATTTTGCCAAAGGAAAGGAAGTTGCCTAATAATTATGCACACCTGATATAGGGTGTTGATGTCATTAGACCACACCCCTTCTCATTACAGAGATGCACATCACCTAATATGCTTAATTGGTAGTAGGCTTTCGAGCCTATACAGCTTGGAGTAAGACAACATGCATAAAGAGGATGATGTGGTCAAAATACTCATTTGCCTAATAATTCTGCACTCCCTGTATAGTAAGACTTATTTAGGTTTATCAATATTCATAGATAAATGCACTGGATATTGAGTTTTGTATTAGTAACATAGTTATCACAGAATCACTGTAAAGAACCCTATTATTATATTACTATTACACTAATCTTGCTTTGTGATCAAAAGGATCACAGGGACAGTCCACTTGATATTGGTCTTATGTTATTATTATTTATTTCTTATGATAGAGATATATTATATTACTAATTCACAACAAGACACAATTGGTCTATTGACCAATATTAATCACGTTAGTATACTTTGTACCCACGAGTCACTTGTTTATAGTATATATATTAAAAAGTAAAACACATCATCACCACTTTGTATAGGATCTACCTACCACCCGTATGTATATGTTATATGTTATAAGTCTTTTACTGAAGTTAGCTAAGCAACCCCATTGAGGTGAAAAAGTAAAAAGTAAAAATTAATGATTGGACACATAAGGATATTGGTCTTGCCCCTATATTGTCACACATTCAAGTTTATATCCGGTCCCGGAATAAACCAGAATTTGCATTTATTGTTCACCACATTGTGTTAATAGATTTAGGGTTGGTATTGCAATCATTTTTTTTATAGATGTTTCGCTGATATAAGGTGTCATTTTGTATTTCTCTCACAATATATGACCATCATGGTGCTGACAATACACGCCCCCTGAGTCGATGTGGTAACGCTGCTATTATTATAGACAGATTGGCGTTAATGATGTTTTGTGCACGAAACAAATAGAGATGTGTTCTTAGTCCACCGGAATACAGCTATTTGATTGGTCTAACAACACACCTCCGGAGTTGTTTGTAAGAATTCCTTTGATATAAGATTACCCCGTTTTTTACAATATCACTATTACTGTATGTATAAGGTGCATGTCTTGTTTTATTGTATGAGCGCTTTAGGTACAAACAGATATCTGTCATTACAATTTTCAACACATTTATGAAATAGAGGTGTGCACTCGTTCTTCCGAAGTACAATTTGGAGATTGGTCTATCTATACACACCCACTAAGTGAGGGGAGTGTGCTTTCAATTGTTTGGTAGTGGCGGCAATAAAAAGCCGGTTTTGAATACATTTTAATATGCCTGATGAAACGGCCAGGAGAGCCGAGAAACGCGTAGCAATTTTTAACCTGTACAATTCCTTTTGCTTGTGAATATTATTCAATAAAAGTTTTAAGTTGGTTTTAACAAAACTTTAGCCTGGAGATTTAATACAAGCAAACCACTACCAGACAGTCTACCTTTTGGAGGGCCGCTGTATATCGAAGAAGAGCCAGAGAGAGCCAGCTGGTCAGCTCTGATTGCCAGCCTGCTTCCACAAGCACACCGGTGTGCTGCGCCAAAGTGTGAGTACCCTGTGTACAAAGCATTAGTAGTGTGTGCTGACATTATTCAATCCGATACACACATTTGTGCGCCTCTCTTCTTGTGTATATTTCAAAATGGCATCAAGCCATTCTGACAAAGGGCTGAACAGAGACCCAATGCCTGAGACAATTGGTTGTCCCTTTACATTGTCAAGACTTGTGGACCTTTGGCAAATGATGGAATATGGGGAACTACATGCACATTCAATTCTTATAAACCCTGCGCAACTTTCTAATTGGTCAGGGTAAAAAAGGCACACCAGAGTGATCAGGATTAACCCTTTATGGAGCTACTCTAGGCAATTCACGCATTTAAACCTATTATAAGTCTGCAATAATTAATTTCTTTATTTACATGTAACATAATTCATCATATATATATATAATTCAAAATGTATACCTTGTTTGTCCCTATATGAAAAATTGTTACAATATAGAATAATCAATGTAACTATGTTGCTTTATAATCAATTATAGACCACTTGTTAAAGGGAAAGGAATGTCCCAACGGACAATATAATGATCCATTTAAAAAGAGACTTACATGTTGTATCAATATTAGATATGCATAGGATCTAGGCTAACACCAATAGTTGATAAAATCATATTCTGAATTTAACCCCTTAGGGATCTTGGTCTGCAGCCTAAAGATCCAATACATATCTTGACGGGATAGGTTCTGAAATTTATCACCCTCTCTTTTAGAGTCTTTTATAGTTTCAATGGCCATACATTTTAATGTATCACATTTTCCATCATGCTTGGTTACAAAATGTTGGACAAGTGGAGTACCACATTTGCCCACATTTATTGTGGAAAGTTGCTCCTGTATTCTAGAGCGTACCTCCCTTGTCGTAAGACCCAAGTACTGCAGCCTACATTATGTACACCACAATAAGTAGACTGCATACGTGGACCTACAGTTAAAGGGAACCTGAACCCAAATATTTTCTTTCATGATTCAGATAGAGCATGCAATTTTAAGCAACTTTCTAATTTACTCCTATTATCAATTTTTCTTTGTTCTCTTGCTATCTTTATTTGAAAAAGAAGGCATCTAAGCTATTTGTTTGGTTCAGTACCATGGAAAGCACTTGTTTATTGGTGGATACATTTATCCACCAATCAGCAAGAACAACCCAGGTTGTTCACCAAAAATGGGCCGGCATCTAAACATACATTTCTCTTGTTAAGTGTATCCAGTCCACGGATCATCCATTACTTGTGGGATATTCTCCTTCCCAACAGGAAGTTGCAAGAGGATCACCCACAGCAGAGCTGCTATATAGCTCCTCCCCTAACTGTCATATCCAGTCATTCTCTTGCAAGCCTCAACCAAGATGGAGGTCGTAAGAGGAGTGTGGTGTTTTATACTTAGTTTATTCTTCAATCAAACGTTTGTTATTTTTAAATGGTGCCGGAGTGTACTGTTTATCTCAGGCAGTATTTAGAAGAAGAATCTGCCTGCGTTTTCTATGATCTTAGCAGAAGTAACTAAGATCCATGGCTGTTCTCACATATTCTGAGGGGTGAGGTAACTTCAGAGAGGGAATGGCGTGCAGGTTTTCCTGCAATAAGGTATGTGCAGTTAATATTTTTCTAGGGATGGAATTTGCTAGAAAATGCTGCTGATACCGAACTAATGTAAGTAAAGCCTTAAATGCAGTTATAGCGACTGGTATCAGGCTTATTAATAGAGATACATACTGTTATAAAAATGTAATATAAAACGTTTGCTGGCATGTTTAATCGTTTTTATATGTATTTGGTGATAAAACTTATTGGGGCCTAGTTTTTTTCCACATGGCTGGCTTGAATTTTGCCTATTACCGATTACCTTGCAGGACATGGCTGCAATCATGAATAATACCTTGTCAGAGGTATTATCCAGGTTGCCTGAATTAAGAGGCAAGCGCGATTGCTCTGGGGTTAGGAGAAATACAGAGCGTGCAGATGCTGTAAGGGCCATGTCTGATACTGCGTCACAATATGCAGATCATGAGGACGGAGAGCTTCAGTCTGTGGGTGACATCTCTGATTCGGGGAAACCTGATTCAGAGATTTCTAATTTTAAATTTAAGCTTGAGAACCTCCGTGTGTTGCTTGGGGAGGTATTAGCTGCTCTGAATGACTGTAACACAGTTGCAGTACCAGAGAAATTGTGTAGGCTGGATAAATACTATGCGGTACCGGTGTGTACTGATGTTTTTCCTATACCTAAAAGGCTTACAGAAATTATTAGCAAGGAGTGGGATAGACCGGGGGTGCCTTTTTCCCCACCTCCTATATTTAGAAAAATGTTTCCAATAGACGCCACTACACAGGACTTATGGCAGACGGTCCCTAAGGTGGAGGGAGCAGTTTCTACTTTAGCAAAGTGTACTACTATCCCGGTTGAGGACAGTTGTGCTTTTTCAGATCCAATGGATAAAAAATTGGAGGGTTACCTTAAGAAAATGTTTATTCAACAAGGTTTTATTTTACAGCCCCTTGCATGCATTGCGCCTGTCACGGCCGCAGCGGCATTCTGGTTTGAGGCCCTGGAAGAGGCCATCCATACAGCTCCATTGACTGAAATTATTGACGAGCTTAGAACACTTAAGCTAGCTAACTCATTTGTTTCTGATGCCATTGTTCAACAGGGATCGTGGACTCAGGAGGAGAAACTCCTTCCAATAAATATTCTGGAGTTAAGAGCGATATTCAATGCTCTTCTGGCTTGGCCTCAGTTAGCAACACTGAGGTTCATCAGATTTCAGTCGGACAACATCACGACTGTGGCTTACATCAACCATCAAGGGGGAACCAGGAATTCCCTAGCGATGTTAGAAGTCTCAAAAATAATTCGCTGGGCAGAGTACCACTCTTGCCACCTTTCTGCAATCCATATCCCAGGCATGGAGAACTGGGAGGCGGATTTTCTAAGTCGTCAGACTTTCCATCCGGGGGAGTGGGAACTCCATCCGGAGGTGTTTGCTCAGTTGATTCATCGTTGGGGCAAACCAGAGTTGGATCTCATGCCGTCTCGCCAGAACGCCAAGCTTCCTTGTTACGGATCCAGGTCCAGGGACCCAGAAGCGACGCTGATAGATGCGCTAGCAGCGCCTTGGTTCTTCAACCTGGCTTATGTGTTTCCACCGTTTCCTCTGCTCCCTCGACTGATTGCCAAAATCAAACAGGAGAGAGCATCCGTGATTCTGATAGCATGTGCGTGGCCACGCAGGACTTGGTATGCAGACCTAGTGGACATGTCATCCTTTCCACCATGGACTCTGCCTCTAAGACAGGACCTTCTGATACAAGGTCCTTTCAATCATTCAAATCTAATTTCTCTGAGACTGACTGCATGGAGATTGAACGCTTGATTCTATCAAAGCGTGGCTTCTCCCAGTCAGTCATTGATACTTTAATACAGGCACGAAAGCCTGTTACCAGGAAAATCTACCACAAGATATGGAGTAAATATCTTTATTGGTGTGAATCCAAGACTTACTCATGGAGTAAAGTAAGGATTCCTAGAATATTGTCTTTTCTCCAAGAGGGCTTGGACAAAGGATTATCAGCTAGTTCCTTAAAGGGACAGATTTCTGCTCTGTCTATTCTTTTGCACAAGCGTCTGGCAGAGGTTCCAGACGTCCAGGCATTTTGCCAGGCTTTGGTTAGATTTAAGCCTGTGTTTAAACCTGTTGCTCCCCCGTGGAGCTTAAACTTGGTTCTTAAGGTTCTTCAAGGAGTTCCGTTTGAACCCCTTCATTCCATTGATATTAAACTTTTATCTTGGAAAGTTCTGTTTTTGATGGCTATTTGCTCGGCTCGGAGAGTCTCTGAGCTATCTGCCTTACAATGTGATTCTCCCTATCTGATTTTTCATGCAGATAAGGTAGTTCTGCGTACCAAACCTGGGTTTTTACCTAAGGTGGGCCTAGATTTGGAGTTTGGCAGTAGATGGGTTGTTAACGCTACGCAGGCTTTTTTCTGGCCGCACCATAAAATTAACTCTGGTATCGAGAGTCCAAAAAAATGCTGCGTTAGGCTCCAAAAAAGGAGCGTAGAGCATTTTTACCGCAAATGCAACTCTCGATACCAGAGTTGCTTACGGACGCGGCCAGCCTCAAAAACGTGCTCGTGCACGATTCTCCCATAGGAAACAATGGGGCTGTTTGAGCTGAAAAAAACCTAACACCTGCAAAAAAGCAGCGTTCAGCTCCTAACGCAGCCCCATTGTTTCCTATGGGGAAACACTTCCTACGTCTGCACCTAACACTCTAACATGTACCCCGAGTCTAAACACCCCTAACCTTACACTTATTAACCCCTAATCTGCCGACCCCGCTATCGCTGACACCTGCATATTTTATTTAACCCCTAATCTGCCGCTCCGTAAACCGCCGCAACTTACATTATCCCTATGTACCCCTAATCTGCTGCCCCCAACACCGCCGACCCCTGTATTATATTTATTAACCCCTAACCTGCCCCCCACAACGTCGCCGCCAGCTACTTACAATAATTAACCCCTAATCTGCCGACCGCAAAGCGCCGCCACCTACGTTATCCTTATGTACCCCTAATCTGCTGCCCCTAACACCGCCGACCCCTATATTATATTTATTAACCCCTAATCTGCCCCCCTCAACGTCGCCGACACCTGCCTACACTGATTAACCCCTAATCTGCCGAGCGGACCTGAGCGCTACTATAATAAAGTTATTAACCCCTAATCCGCCTCACTAACCCTATCATAAATAGTATTAACCCCTAATCTGCCCTCCCTAACATCGCCGACACCTAACTTCAATTATTAACCCCTAATCTGACGACCGGAGCTCACCGCTACTATAATAAATGGATTAACCCCTAAAGCTAAGTCTAACCCTAACACTAACACCCCCCCAACTTAAATATAATTTACATCTAACGAAATTAATTAACTCTTATTAAATAAATTATTCCTATTTAAAGATAAATACTTACCTGTAAAATAAATTCTAATATAGCTACAATATAAATTATAATTACATTGTAGCTATTTTAGGATTAATATTTATTTTACAGGCAACTTTGTAATTATTTTAACCAGGTACAATAGCTATTAAATAGTTAAGAACTATTTAATAGTTACCTAGTTAAAATAATAACAAAATTACCTGTAAAATAAATCCTAACCTAAGTTATAATTAAACCTAACACTACCCTATCAATAAATTAATTAAATAAAATACCTACAATTACCTACAATAAAACCTAACACTACACTATCAATAAATAAATTAAATACAATTCCTACAAATAACTACAATTACATAAACTAACTAAAGTACAAAAAATAAAAAAGAACTAAGTTACAAAAAATAAAAAAATATTTACAAACATAAGAAAAATATTACAACAATTTTAAACTAATTACACCTACTCTAAGCCCCCTAATAAAATAACAAAGACCCCCAAAATAAAAAAATGCCCTACCCTATTCTAAATTAATAGAGTTAAAAGCTCTTTTACCTTACCAGCCCTGAACAGGGCCCTTTGCGGGGCATGCCCCAAGAAAATCAGCTCTTTTGCCTGTAAAAAAAACCATACAATACCCCCCCCCAACATTACAACCCACCACCCACATACCCCTAATCTAACCCAAACCCCCCTTAAATAAACCTAACACTAAGCCCCTGAAGATCTTCCTACCTTGTCTTCACCTCAACAGGTATCACCGATCCGTCCTGGCATCCGGTGCTGAAGAGGTCCAGAAGAGGCTCCAAAGTCTTCCTCCTATCCGGCAAGAAGAGGACATCCGGACCGGCAAACATCTTCATCCAAGCGGCATCTTCGATCTTCTTCCATCCGGTGCGGAGCGGGTTCATGTTGAGCTCGCATTCTATTGGCTGATCGGAACAGCCAATAGAATGCGAGCTCAATCTGATTGGCTGATTGGATCAGCCAATCGGATTGAACTTGATTCTGATTGGCTGATTCCATCAGCCAATCAGAATATTCCTACCTTAATTCCGATTGGCTGATAGAATCCTATCAGCCAATCGGAATTCGAGGGACGCCATCTTGGATGACGTCCCTTAAAGGAACCGTCATTCGTCGGGAGACGCAGTAAGAAGAGGATGGATCCGCGTCGGCTGCTTCAAAATGGACCCGCTCCGCACCGGATGGAAGAAGATCGAAGATGCCGCTTGGATGAAGATGTTTGCCGGTCCGGATGTCCTCTTCTTGCCGGATAGGAGGAAGACTTTGGAGCCTCTTCTGGACCTCTTCAGCACCGGATGCCAGGACGGATCGGTGATACCTGTTGAGGTGAAGACAAGGTAGGAAGATCTTCAGGGGCTTAGTGTTAGGTTTATTTAAGGGGGGTTTGGGTTAGATTAGGGGTATGTGGGTGGTGGGTTGTAATGTTGGGGGGGGTATTGTATGTTTTTTTTTACAGGCAAAAGAGCTGATTTTCTTGGGGCATGCCCCGCAAAGGGCCCTGTTCAGGGCTGGTAAGGTAAAAGAGCTTTTAACTCTATTAATTTAGAATAGGGTAGGGCATTTTTTTATTTTGGGGGTCTTTGTTATTTTATTAGGGGGCTTAGAGTAGGTGTAATTAGTTTAAAATTGTTGTAATATTTTTCTTATGTTTGTAATTTTTTTGTAACTTAGTTCTTTTTTATTTTTTGTACTTTAGTTAGTTTATGTAATTGTAGTTATTTGTAGGAATTGTATTTAATTTATTTATTGATAGTGTAGTGTTAGGTTTTATTGTAGGTAATTGTAGGTATTTTATTTAATTAATTTATTGATAGGGTAGTGTTAGGTTTAATTATAACTTAGGTTAGGATTTATTTTACAGGTAATTTTGTTATTATTTTAACTAGGTAACTATTAAATAGTTCTT
Source organism: Bombina bombina (assembly GCF_027579735.1). Classification (NCBI taxonomy): domain Eukaryota; kingdom Metazoa; phylum Chordata; class Amphibia; order Anura; family Bombinatoridae; genus Bombina; species Bombina bombina. The sequence continues at coordinate 17,413,338 of NC_069510.1, read as the reverse complement.
AACTATTTAATAGCTATTGTACCTGGTTAAAATAATTACAAAGTTGCCTGTAAAATAAATATTAATCCTAAAATAGCTACAATGTAATTATAATTTATATTGTAGCTATATTAGGATTTATTTTACAGGTAAGTATTTATCTTTAAATAGGAATAATTTATTTAATAAGAGTTAATTAATTTCGTTAGATGTAAATTATATTTAAGTTAGGGGGGTGTTAGGGTTAGACTTAGCTTTAGGGGTTAATCCATTTATTATAGTAGCGGTGAGCTCCGGTCGTCAGATTAGGGGTTAATAATTGAAGTTAGGTGTCGGCGATGTTAGGGAGGGCAGATTAGGGGTTAATACTATTTATGATAGGGTTAGTGAGGCGGATTAAAAAACCTAACACTAAGCCCCTGAAGATCTTCCTACCTTGTCTTCACCCAGCCGTGTACCAACCGATCCGTCCAGAAGAGGGTCCGAAGTCTTCATCCTATCCGGCCGGAAGAGGTCTTCCAGAGGGTCCGAAGTCTTCATCCAGGCAGCATCTTCTATCTTCTTCCATCCGGAGCGGAGTGGGTCCATCTTGAAGCAGCCGACGCGGATCCATCCTCTTCTAATGACGTCCTAACACCGAATAAAGGTTCCTTTAAGGGACGTTATCCAAGATGGCATCCCTCGAATTCGAAAAATTGGCTGTTCCGATCAGCCAATAGAATGCAAGCTCAATCTGATTGGCTGATTGGATCAGCCAATCCGATTGAACTTGAATCTGATTGGCTGATTCAATCAGCCAATCAGATTTTTCCTACCTTAATTCCGATTGGCTGATAGAATTCTATCAGCCAATCGGAATTCAAGGGACGCTATCTTGGATGACGTCCCTTAAAGGAACCTTCATTCGGTGTTAGGACGTCGTTAGAAGAGGATGGATCCGCGCCAGCTGCTTCAAGATGGACCGGCTCCGCTCCGGATGGAAGAAGATAGAAGATGCCGCCTGGATGAAGACTTCCGACCCTCTGGAAGACCTCTTCTGGCCGGATAGGATGAAGACTTCGGACCCTCTTCTGGATGGATCGGATGGTACCCGGCTGGGTGAAGACAAGGTAGGAAGATCTTCAGGGGCTTAGTGTTAGGTTTTTTTAAGGGGGGTTTGGGTGGGTTAGATTAGGGGTATGTGGGTGGTGGGTTGTAATGTTGGGGGGGGTATTGTATGTTTTTTTTACAGGCAAAAGAGCTGATTTCTTTGGGGCATGCCCCGCAAAAAGCCCTTTTAAGGGCTGGTAAGGTAATAGAGCTGTTAACTTTTTATTTTAGATTAGGGTAGGGCATTTTTTTATTTTGGGGGGCTTTGTTATTTTTTTAGGGGGCTTAGAGTAGGTGTCATTAGTTTAAAATTCTTGTAATCTTTTTTATTTTTTGTAATTTAGTGTTTGTTTTTTTTGTAATTTAGTTTAGTTGATTTAATTGTAGGTAATTGTAGGTAGTTTAGTTAATTTATTTATAGTGTAGTGTTAGGTTTGATTGTAACTTAGGTTAGGATTTATTTTACAGGTAATTTTGTATTTATTTTAACTAGGTAGCTATTAAATAGTAAATAACTATTTAATAGCTATTGTACCTGGTTAAAATAAATACAAATAAATATAAATCCTAAAATAGCTACAATGTAATTATTAGTTATATTGTAGCTATATTAGGGTTTATTTTACAGGTAAGTATTTAGCTTTAAATAGTATTATTTTTTTTTAATAAGATTTAATTTATTTCATTAAAATAAAATTATATTTAATTTAGGGGGGTGTTAGGGTTAGGGTTAGACTTAGCTTTAGGGGTTAATACATTTATTAGAGTAGCGGCGAGGTTAGGGGTTAATACTTAAAGTTAGGTGTCGCAGATGTTAGGGAGGGCAGATTAGGGGTTAATAAAATTTATTATAGGGTTTGCGAGGTGAGAGTGAGGCGGTTTAGGGGTTAATACATTTATTATAGTGGCAGCGAGGTCCGGTCGGCAGATTAGGGGTTAATAAGTGTAGGTAAGGTAGCGGCGACGTTGGGGGGGGGGGGGAATTAGGCGTTAATAAATATTATGTAGGTGTCGGCGATGTTAGGGGCAGCAGATTAGGGGTACATAGGGATAATGTAGGTGGCGGCGGTGTCCGGTCGGCAGATTAGGGGTTAAAATTTTTTATTATAGTGGCGGCGATGTGGGGGGACCTCAGTTTAGGGGTACATAGGTAGTTTATGGGTGTTAGTGTACTTTAGAGCACAGTAGTTAAGAGCTTTATAAACCGGCGTTAGCCCATAAAGTTCTTAACTCCTGACTTTTTTTCTGCGGCTGGAGTCTTGTCGGTAGAGGGTCTACTGCTTACTTCAGCCAAGACTCTAAATACCAGCGTTAGGAAGATCCCATTGAAAAGATAGGATACGCAATTGGCGTAAGGAAATCTGCGGTATGGAAAAGTTGCGGCTGGAAAGTGAGCGTTAGACCCTTTCCTGACTGACTCTAAATACCAGCGGGCGGTAAAAAGCAGCGTTAGGACCCCTTAACGCTGGTTTTGACGGCTAACGCAGAACTCTAAATCTAGGCGCAAGAGAATGAAGAAAATTTGATAATATGAGTAAATTAGAAAGTTGCTTAAAATTGCATGCTCTATTTGAATCATGAAAGAAAATTTTTGGGTTCAGTGTCCCTTTAAGGCAAGACTTTACCTCAAAGACTTCCCCTGTGACAAAGGAACTAAAGGTTATGGATATGTGTACATGTTCACAGGCTTTCCATTGGCGACATCGACATCTGAATGTTCCTTTAGTGGTCAGCCAAGATGACTGAGTGGCAGACCTGGGTTTACTTAGTTGTGATGGTGATACCATATTGCCTATGGTCTTATTCCTATGATATGAAAATCTACAACCATCTCCCACCATGTCTGCCAAACCATCATCTGCTGCCAATAGGCGGAAATGTTTGCAAACTATCTTACATATGTCATTATACTGTGTGAAATCCATCACAAAGGTCACCCCCTTAAAGCTAGTTTTAGTGCCCTGTTTATCCTGTAGGAGTGTCCATCTGTCAATGGAACCGACTTCTCTACGTGCCCTAGTTATAACTTTATTGCTGTATCCTCGTTCTCGTAATCTCTGTGTCAAAGAGTCTGCATGCACCTCAAAGCTATTGGCAGTTGTACAGTTCCTTTTTATCCTGATGAATTGGCCCTTCGCTATAGAATAAGGCACATGCCCAGGGTGACAGCTAGTTGCATGAAGAAGGCTGATATACGTCTGAAATTATTTGACCAGATTCTCTCCCCTTCAAATGCAAGTCTAGGAAGTGAATGGAATGAGCATCAAAGACATGGGTAAATCTCAGGCCCAATTCATTAGTATTGATCCATCTCAAAAAATTGGATGCCCAAATCAATATCAAATTGCCATTCTTGTGAGGCACTAAGGATATGCTTATCGTATGAACTTTATTTTTTAATGGAGAAATAAAAGTTACTTTATATATATATTCGTTAGCAGAGATGTGCACTCTCACTTAATCACAACTACCAGGGTGCTAGTGAAGTTAGGTATACAGCAACAAAGAAACTTGCACTCACTGGACTTTTTATCAAAACTTTACTTGGCAGAAAATAGTGACGTTTCGGGGACAATGTATCCCCTTCCTCAGGTCTGAGGAAGGGGATACACTGTCCCCGAAAACGTCACTATTTTCTGCCAAGTAAAGTTTTGATAAAAAGTCCAGTGAGTGCAAGTTTCTTTGTTGCTGTATATATATATATATATATATATATATATATATACAGACTCCCAGCATCTTCTTGTTTATTGCTTTCGATTGCCAGTCTAGCCAGTGGAGTTTTTTCCTGCAGCTAAACTCTGTCACATACCCTATCATGAGGCGAGAGGGATCCCCAGCTGAGCCCTGAGAGAGGCCAGATACCTCATCACAGCAACACGACACGCCCATCTGCAAGCATTAGACAAACGAAGGTTCCGGGTGGAGGTCGGCAAAGCACAGAGGTGAGAAGCTAGTTTGGAGTCAGCAACCGACCTGAGTAGCGTACGCTTTGGGATCGCAGACAACGGAGCCTGGTAAGGCACTTTTTACTCTAACCTTGACACAATTGTTATGTGTGGCCTTTGAAACCGGGCTCCTCTCATAATGGATGGGTGGGTGTTTTTCCTGGATAAGTGACTATCCCAACACTGATTAAATCAATACAGAGTTTATTTGGTGACTGTTTGAAAAACTTTCCTGCTGATTTGTTTCCCTATCTATGATCCCAATGCTTACTCCATCATCTACCAAAAACCTGAGTTCCATCTGATAGTGTGAACTGGGATACTTGTGAAGAATTTTGTATGTTTTGGGATCCCTCAACTGTTGATGTGCTTCTGCTGTTTAATCTTGACGGTCCATTACCACTATACTTCCTCCTTTATCTGATTGTCGAATCACTAGATTCTCATTGCTGCTTAGTGATTTTACAGCTAAATTCTCTTTAAGAGTTAAATTACTTTTGGGACGTGCGGTACTATAGTGTAGGTTGGTCAGATCTTCCTCTAACCTTTTGTGGTAAAGCTCAAGTGCACTGCCTCTACTTTGTAAGGGATAAAAAATAAGAATCAGGCTTGAGTTTGGGATAGGCTCTATTCTGACCTCTTTCAGCAGAATTCAATGATTCTCTTTCCAATTCTTCAAGTGTTACATCATCATAGACATCCTGAAATTTGTGTTCAGGGTGTCTTGATGTAAGAATATTCTGTTCTGTGTTCTCAGTCAAATCACAACTCTCACTATAGAAATGTTTCTTCAAGGTCAATTTCCTAAGGAATTTGTTAACATTAAGTATTGTATTGAAGAGGTTGAAGTTACGAGTGGGACAAAAGCCCAAGCCGTAACTCAAAACTCTTTCTTCTATATCTGTCAGTGTATATGTAGAAAGATTAATGACATTTTTAGTAGTACCTAGTTCTCTGTCTTGTTGTCTCTCAGTGCATATCTGTGGTTTTACTTGTGTCTTTGGAAGAGTACCTCCCCCTTCTACTTGTGAGTATGTTTCTTTAGTGAGCAGCTACTTTCAATATTAACGGTATCACACGAAGAGGCACCCTTGTTTGTGATTCTTTTTCACAGAAGTATATCATTAGATAGTTTAGCATGTTACTAATCTTATCTGAGAGATACTTGTCCATAAAAGTGACAGTTACTTACTTTCTTCTGTTATGTAATTGATAACGTGCCCTTGTAGAAACAATATGTAGGATGTACCACTAGAGGCACGCACACCCTTGCTCCTCTTCAGCATGGTATTTTATATAAAACACGAAAGTCAGAATTCATCTTTTATGGATCAGACAGCTCATTCAGTTTAGAGAGACTTTAGCATTCTTAGTAGTCTCAGGGGCAGCAACACACTCATGGGAGATAGCTGGTGATTGATGGCTTCTCCTCATTGGCTCACTAGATGTGCTCAGCTAGCTCCCAGTACTGCATTGCTGACTTTAACTATGTGTTTAACTACGGTGCAGGTGTTAAACAAATAGTTATATGCAAGCTATTGACTATATTTCTTACCCTATCTCTCTAGACTGTTGTGTCGCCCTCAGACCTCAGCCTAGCAAGTTGCTGTTTTTTTGCTGAGATTTTACCTTCAAAACAGCATCATTAGTTAGCAAATGGGTACAGAAGAGACCATTACAGGTGCATTAAGTGTTACAAATATGCTTATAAATATATGTGCAATAGATATATTTCATTTAACCTCCTTAGCAGCTGGAGAGTTCTGCAATACAACACGTCGCACCTCCTTTGGAAGTGATAACATCGTTACTAATGGGAGATATTATCGCTGCATTGTGAGCAAATGACTCTTATCCTGCAGTGAACTCTAGCTAATGGTAACCTGTATTATATGCAATGATTAGCAGGCTGTTATTGCAATTATACATTTAATGGAAACTAGTGCCACACGCTGTGATGTGCAGCCTTATTTGCCACCTGCGCAGATTCATCTCCCAGTGGCTGGGTGACATATTCGTGGTCTGGTTGAACGGTAATAATGATGTGACGGTTTCTCTTTATAGTCTGCATAGCAGTAGTGCAGAACGTGTATTCTCATCATACTGATTTATTGTAATATTCAGCGCTTTATTTTTAGGCATTAAAGAGATATTAAACAGTAAATACCTGCTAGGCGCGATGATGTATTCAAAGCAAACATTAGCCTTAGAATATTTAACAGTATTTTTACAATTACATACGTTATTTAAATATTGAAGATGTAAGTGTAATAAAAATGTAGTTTCTACACAGTGTCTTTTATTGTCAGTCTATATCTGTCCCTAATTGTCCTAAGCAGGAGAGATAGGTAAGGGGAAACTTAAAGGGATATGAAACCCAATTTTTTTCTTTCATGATTGAGATAGAGCAGCAATTTTATGAAGCTTTCTAATTTACTCCTATTATGTATTTTTCTTTGTTCTCTTGGTATCTTTATTTGAAAAAGCAGGACTGTAAACTTATGAGCCGGACCATTTTTGGTTCAGAACCCTGGGTAGCGCTTGCTGATTGGTGGCTAAATGTATTAGCAAGAGCTACCCAGGTGCTGAGCAAAAAAATGGGCTGGCTCCTAAGCTTACATTCCTGCTATTTAAAAAAAGATACCAAGAGAACAAAGAAAAATTGATAATAGGAGTAAATTAGAAAGTTGCATAAAGTGTCTGCTCTATCTGAATCATGTAAGAAATAAATTGGGTTTCCTGTTCCTTTAAAATATTTGGAGGCAGATTTATCACAAGGTGTGCAAGCCTACAGCTGATATTTATGTAGCAGTGATTTAAACCTCTAATTCTAGAATCATTTTAACCACCGCATGGCAGATTAAAATCACGCTGAACTGATCTTACTAGGGTGATTAACAAGTCCTTTTTACACACTGGTGGTGGAATTGCACAAGCAGCTACTCATGTGATGATAAATACAGCGAGCAGCCACTCATGTGATGATAAATACAGGGAGCAGCCACTCATGTGATGATAAATACAGCGAGCAGCCACTCGTGTGATGATAAATACAGGGAGCAGCCACTCATGTGATGATAAATACAGGGAGCAGCCACTCATGTGATGATAAATACAGGGAGCAGCCACTCATGTGATGATAAATACAGGGAGCAGCCACTCATGTGATGATAAATACAGGAAGCAGCCACTCATGTGATGATAAATACAGAGAGCAGCCACTCATGTGATGATAAATACACGGAACAGCCACTCATGTGATGATAAATACAGCGAGCAGCCACTCGTGTGATGATAAATACAGGGAGCAACCACTCATGTGATGATAAATACAGGGAGCAACCACTCATGTGATGATAAATACAGGGAGCAGCCACTCATGTGATGATAAATACAGCGAGCAGCCACTCGTGTGATGATAAATACAGGGAGCAACCACTCATGTAATGATAAATACAGAGAGCAGCCACTCATGTGATGATAAATACAGGGAGCAGCCACTCATGTGATGATAAATACAGCGAGCAGCCACTCGTGTGATGATAAATACAGGGAGCAGACACTCATGTGATGATAAATACAGGGAGCAGACACTCATGTGATGATAAATACAGGGAGCAGCCACTCATGTGATGATAAATACAGAGAGCAGCCACTCATGTGATGATAAATACAGGGAGCAGCCACTCATGTGATAATAAATACAGGGAGCAGACACTCATGTGATGATAAATACAGCGAGCAGCCACTCATGTGATGATAAATACAGAGAGCAGCCACTCATGTGATGATAAATACAGAGAGCAGCCACTCATGTGATGATAAATACAGGGAGCAGCCACTCATGTGATGATAAATACAGGGAGCAGCCACTCATGTGATGATAAATACAGGGAGCAGCCACTCATGTGATGATAAATACAGCGAGCAGCCACTCATGTGATGATAAATACAGAGAGCAGCCACTCATGTGATGATAAATACAGGGAGCAGCCACTCATGTGATGATAAATACAGGGAGCAGCCACTCATGTGATGATAAATACAGGGAGCAGCCACTCATGTGATGATAAATACAGAGAGCAGCCACTCATGTGATGATAAATACAGGGAGCAGCCACTCATGTGATGATAAATACAGCGAGCAGCCACTCATGTGATGATAAATACAGGGAGCAGCCACTCATGTGATGATAAATACAGAGAGCAGCCACTCATGTGATGATAAATACAGCGAGCAGCCACTCATGTGATGATAAATACAGGGAGCAGCCACTCATGCGATGATAAATACAGGGAGCAGCCACTCATGCGATGATAAATACAGGGAGCAGCCACTCATGCGATGATAAATACAGGGAGCAGCCACTCATGTGATGATAAATACAGCGAGCAGCCACTCATGTGATGATAAATACAGGGAGCAGCCACTCATGTGATGATAAATACAGGGAGCAGCCACTCATGTAATGATAAATACAGCGAGCAGCCACTCATGTGATGATAAATACAGGGAGCAGCCACTCATGTGATGATAAATACAGGGAGCAGCCACTCATGTGATGATAAATACAGAGAGCAGCCACTCATGTGATGATAAATACAGGGAGCAGCCACTCATGTGATGATAAATACAGGGAGCAGCCACTCATGTGATGATAAATACAGGGAGCAGACACTCATGTGATGATAAATACAGGGAGCAGCCACTCATGTAATGATAAATACAGGGAGCAGCCACTCATGTGATGATAAATACAGAGAGCAGACACTCATGTGATGATAAATACAGGGAGCAGACACTCATGTGATGATAAATACAGCGAGCAGCCACTCATGTGATGATAAATACAGAGAGCAGCCACTCATGTGATGATAAATACAGGGAGCAGCCACTCATGTGATGATAAATACAGGGAGCAACCACTCATGTGATGATAAATACAGGGAGCAACCACTCATGTGATGATAAATACAGAGAGCAGCCACTCATGTGATGATAAATACAGGGAGCAGCCACTCATGTGATGATAAATACAGGGAGCAGACACTCATGTGATGATAAATACAGGGAGCAGACACTCATGTGATGATAAATACAGGGAGCAGCCACTCATGTGATGATAAATACAGGGAGCAGCCACTCATGTGATGATAAATACAGGGAGCAACCACTCATGTGATGATAAATACAGAGAGCAGCCACTCATGTGATGATAAATACAGAGAGCAGACACTAATGTGATGATAAATACAGGGAGCAGCCACTCATGTGATGATAAATACAGGGAGCAGACACTCATGTGATGATAAATACAGGGAGCAGCCACTCATGTGATGATAAATACAGGGAGCAGTCACTCATGTGATGATAAATACAGGGAGCAGCCACTCATGTGATGATAAATACAGGGAGCAGCCACTCATGTGATGATAAATACAGGGAGCAGCCACTCATGTAATGATAAATACAGGGAGCAGCCACTCATGTGATGATAAATACAGGGAGCAGCCACTCATGTGATGATAAATACAGGGAGCAGCCACTCGTGATGATAAATACAGGGAGCAGTCACTCATGTGATGATAAATACAGGGAGCAGCCACTCATGTGATGATAAATACAGGGAGCAGCCACTCATGTGATGATAAATACAGGGAGCAGCCACTCATGTGATGATAAATACAGGGAGCAGCCACTCATGTGATGATAAATACAGGGAGCAGTCACTCATGTGATGATAAATACAGAGAGCAGCCACTCATGTGATGATAAATACAGGGAGCAGCCACTCATGTGATAATAAATACAGGGAGCAGCCACTCATGTGATGATAAATACAGAGAGCAGCCACTCATGTGATGATAAATACAGGGAGCAGCCACTCATGTGATGATAAATACAGAGAGCAGCCACTCATGTGATAATAAATACAGGGAGCAGCCACTCATGTGATGATAAATACAGGGAGCAGCCACTCATGTGATGATAAATACAGGGAGCAGCCACTCATGTGATGATAAATACAGAGAGCAGTCACTCATGTGATGATAAATACACGGAACAGCCACTCATGTAATGATAAATACAGGGAGCAGCCACTCATGTGATGATAAATACAGGGAGCAGCCACTCATGTGATGATAAATACAGCGAGCAGCCACTCATGTGATGATAAATACAGCGAGCAGCCACTCATGTGATGATAAATACAGGGAGCAGCCACTCATGTGATGATAAATACAGAGAGCAGTCACTAATGTGATGATAAATACAGGGAGCAGACACTCATGTGATGATAAATACAGCGAGCAGCCACTCATGTGATGATAAATACAGAGAGCAGTCACTAATGTGATGATAAATACAGGGAGCAGCCACTCATGTGATGATAAATACAGGGAGCAGCCACTCATGTGATGATAAATACAGGGAGCAGCCACTCGTGTGATGATAAATACAGAGAGCAGTCACTAATGTGATGATAAATACAGGGAGCAGCCACTCATGTGATGATAAATACAGGGAGCAACCACTCATGTGATGATAAATACAGGGAGCAACCACTCATGTGATGATAAATACAGGGAGCAGCCACTCATGTGATGATAAATACAGGGAGCAGCCACTCATGTGATGATAAATACAGGGAGCAGCCACTCATGTGATGATAAATACAGAGAGCAGCCACTCATGTGATGATAAATACAGGGAGCAGCCACTCATGTGATGATAAATACAGGGAGCAGCCACTCATGTGATGATAAATACAGGGAACAGCCACTCATGTGATGATAAATACAGGGAACAGCCACTCATGTGATGATAAATACAGGGAGCAGCTACTCATGTGATGATAAATACAGGGAACAGCCACTCATGTGATGATAAATACAGGGAGCAGCCACTCATGTGATGATAAATACAGGGAGCAGACACTCATGTGATGATAAATACAGAGAGCAGCCACTCATGTGATGATAAATACAGGGAGCAGCCACTCATGTGATAATAAATACAGGGAGCAGCCACTCATGTGATGATAAATACAGCGAGCAGCCACTCATGTGATGATAAATACAGGGAGCAGACACTCATGTGATGATAAATACAGAGAGCAGCCACTCATGTGATGATAAATACAGGGAGCAGCCACTCATGTGATGATAAATACAGAGAGCAGACACTCATGTGATGATAAATACAGGGAGCAGACACTCATGTGATGATAAATACAGGGAGCAGACACTCATGTGATGAAAAATACAGAGAGCAGCCACTCATGTGATGATAAATACAGGGAGCAGCCACTCATGTGATGATAAATACAGAGAGCAGCCACTCATGTGATGATAAATACAGGGAGCAGACACTCATGTGATGATAAATACAGGGAGCAGCCACTCATGTGATGATAAATACAGCGAGCAGCCACTCATGTGATGATAAATACAGGGAGCAGCCACTCATGTGATGATAAATACAGGGAGCAGCCACTCATGTAATGATAAATACAGGGAGCAACCACTCATGTGATAATAAATACAGGGAGCAGCCACTCATGTGATGATAAATACAGGGAGCAGCCACTCATGTGATGATAAATACAGCGAGCAGCCACTCATGTGATGATAAATACAGGGAGCAGCCACTCATGTGATGATAAATACTGGGAGAAGACACTCATGTAATGATAAATACAGGGAGCAGCCACTCATGTGATGATAAATACAGGGAGCAGACACTCATGTGATGATAAATACAGGGAGCAGTCACTCATGTGATGATAAATACAGGGAGCAGCCACTCATGTGATGATAAATACAGGGAGCAGTCACTCATGTGATGATAAATACAGGGAGCAGCCACTCATGTGATGATAAATACAGGGAGCAGTCACTCATGTGATGATAAATACAGGGAGCAGCCACTCATGTGATGATAAATACAGGGAGCAGACACTCATGTGATGATAAATACAGGGAGCAGTCACTCATGTGATGATAAATACAGGGAGCAGCCACTCATGTAATGATAAATACAGAGAGCAGCCACTAATGTGATGATAAATACAGAGAGCAGCCACTCATGTGATGATAAATACAGGGAGCAGACACTCATGTGATGATAAATACAGAGAGCAGCCACTCATGTGATGATAAATACAGGGAGCAGCCACTCATGTGATGATAAATACAGAGAGCAGCCACTCATGTGATGATAAATACAGGGAGCAGCCACTCATGTGATGATAAATACAGAGAGCAGCCACTCATGTGATGATAAATACAGGGAGCAGCCACTCATGTGATGATAAATACAGGGAGCAGCCACTCATGTGATGATAAATACAGGGAGCAGACACTCATGTGATGATAAATACAGGGAGCAGCCACTCATGTGATGATAAATACAGGGAGCAGCCACTCATGTGATGATAAATACAGAGAGCAGCCACTCATGTGATGATAAATACAGGAAGCAGCCACTCATGTGATGATAAATACAGGAAGCAGCCACTCATGTGATGATAAATACAGGGAGCAGCCACTCATGTGATGATAAATACAGGGAGCAGCCACTCATGTGATGATAAATACAGGGAGCAGCCACTCATGTGATGATAAATAAAGGGAGCAGACACTCATGTGATGATAAATACAGGGAGCAGCCACTCATGTGATGATAAATACAGCGAGCAGCCACTCATGTGATGATAAATACAGGGAGCAGCCACTCATGTGATGATAAATACAGGGAGCAACCACTCATGTGATGATAAATACAGGGAGCAGCCACTCATGTGATGATAAATACAGGGAGCAAACACTCATGTGATGATAAATACAGAGAGCAGCCACTCATGTAATGATAAATACAGGGAGCAGCCACTCATGTGATGATAAATACAGGGAGCAACCACTCATGTGATGATAAATACAGGGAGCAACCACTCATGTGATGATAAATACAGGGAGCAGCCACTCATGTGATGATAAATACAGGGAGCAACCACTCATGTGATGATAAATACAGGGAGCAACCACTCATGTGATGATAAATACAGGGAGCAGTCACTCATGTGATGATAAATACAGAGAGCAGCCACTCATGTGATGATAAATACAGGGAGCAGCCACTCATGTGATGATAAATACAGAGAGCAGTCACTAATGTGATGATAAATACAGGGAGCAGCCACTCATGTGATGATAAATACAGGGAGCAGCCACTCATGTGATGATAAATACAGCGAGCAGCCACTCATGTGATGATAAATACAGGGAGCAGACACTCATGTGATGATAAATACAGGGAGCAGACACTCATGTGATGATAAATACAGCGAGCAGCCACTCATGTGATGATAAATACAGGGAGCAGCCACTAATGTGATGATAAATACAGGGAGCAGCCACTCATGTGATGATAAATACAGGGAGCAGCCACTCATGTGATGATAAATACAGCGAGCAGCCACTCATGTGATGATAAATACAGGGAGCAGCCACTAATGTGATGATAAATACAGGGAGCAGCCACTAATGTGATGATAAATACAGGGAGCAGCCACTCATGTGATGATAAATACAGGGAGCAGCCACTCATGTGATGATAAATACAGCGAGCAGCCACTCGTGATGATAAATACAGGGAGCAGCCACTCATGTGATGATAAATACAGGGAGCAGACACTCATGTGATGATAAATACAGGGAGCAGCCACTCGTGATGATAAATACAGGGAGCAGCCACTCATGTGATGATAAATACAGGGAACAGCCACTCATGTGATGATAAATACAGGGAGCAGCCACTCATGTGATGATAAATAAAGGGAGCAGCCACTCATGTGATGATAAATACAGAGAGCAGCCACTCATGTGATGATAAATACAGAGAGCAGCCACTCATGTGATGATAAATACAGGGAGCAGCCACTCATGTGATGATAAATACAGGGAGCAGCCACTCATGTGATGATAAATACAGGGAGCAGCCACTCATGTGATGATAAATACAGGGAGCAGCCACTCATGTGATGATAAATACAGGGAGCAGCCACTCATGTGATGATAAATACAGAGAGCAGCCACTCATGTGATGATAAATACAGGGAGCAGACACTCATGTGATGATAAATACAGGGAGCAGACACTCATGTGATGATAAATACAGCGAGCAGCCACTCATGTGATGATAAATACAGGAAGCAGCCACTCATGTGATGATAAATACAGGGAGCAGCCACTCATGTGATGATAAATACAGAGAGCAGCCACTCATGTGATGATAAATACAGAGAGCAGCCACTCATGTGATGATAAATACAGGGAGCAGACACTCATGTGATGATAAATACAGGGAGCAACCACTCATGTGATGATAAATACAGGAAGCAGCCACTCATGTGATGATAAATACAGGGAGCAGACACTCATGTGATAATAAATACAGGGAGCAGCCACTCATGTGATAATAAATACAGGGAGCAGCCACTCATGTGATGATAAATACAGCGAGCAGCCACTCATGTGATGATAAATACAGAGAGCAGCCACTCATGTGATGATAAATACAGCGAGCAGCCACTCATGTGATGATAAATACAGGGAGCAGCCACTCATGTGATGATTAATACAGGGAGCAGCCACTCATGTGATGATAAATACAGCGAGCAGCCACTCATGTGATGATAAATACAGGGAGCAACCACTCATGTGATGATAAATACAGGGAGCAACCACTCATGTGATGATAAATACAGGGAGCAACCACTCATGTGATGATAAATACAGGGAGCAGACACTCATGTGATGATAAATACAGGGAGCAGACACTCATGTGATGATAAATACAGGGAGCAGACACTCATGTGATGATAAATACAGAGAGCAGCCACTCATGTGATGATAAATACAGGGAGCAACCACTCATGTGATGATAAATACAGGGAGCAACCACTCATGTGATGATAAATACAGGGAGCAGACACTCATGTGATGATAAATACAGGGAGCAGACACTCATGTGATGATAAATACAGGGAGCAGACACTCATGTGATGATAAATACAGGGAGCAGCCACTCATGTGATGATAAATACAGGGAGCAGCCACTCATGTGATGATAAATACAGGGAGCAGCCACTCATGTGATGATAAATACAGGGAGCAGCCACTCATGTGATGATAAATACAGGGAGCAGCCACTCATGTGATGATAAATACAGGGAGCAGCCACTCATGTGATGATAAATACAGAGAGCAGCCACTCATGTAATGATAAATACAGGGAGCAGCCACTCATGTGATGATAAATACACGGAACAGCCACTCATGTGATGATAAATACAGAGAATAAATTATTCCTATTGTCTGAGAGTTATAACTGCACAGAATTATTTCACTTTTTCTTGTGTTTAGGATCACTACATAGAATATAATATTCACTTTACAGCTATCTACAAGAGCATATCTCTTCTGCAAGAATGTATATTATATCACACAGGTGGTTCATTTCTTTCCGGAGTCCTGAGTGACTTAGTTTATTCTCACATCCATAAAGTTTATTGCAACACCTGCAGCATTTCAGCACCGTAAACGACTTGCTGCTAGAGATTTGTGGCAAACATGGAGAAAACGCATTTGTCCTTCAGCCTTTAAAAATGATCACTCCACGGAGACAAATACAGAGCTAGTGTATCATCCAGCTTCCAAGGAACACATTTCTATGGAAACACACATTACTGTGAAATATCCTATAAAAAACACGTTAAAATATGCCAACTGGCCTAGGTTGGTTACAGCATGAATTTGAACCATTTTCTAATAGTCTAACTCATGCGGAACAGCACAATTTCAGTGTTGAAGAAGGATTTAAAGAAAACAAACATTTTAACCAAACCAATTGATGTCCTAATCAATGATTCAAGACGTTATAACATATGTTTTGTAGGAATTTGTGTAATTTATAATTCATGGAGACTAAACTTCTGATTTTATTAGAAATATTATCTACAAATTGTCCCTAATTGTGTAGTATGCCCATCATGTAAAGCCTGGAAAACAAAACTCAGGTGACTCTTCTCAGCTATGTAAGAAAATCCAAGTCTCCAGCAAATCAAAGTGACCTTTATTCCCAATATGTGGGGGATCCAACAACAACTAACCCTTACTCATGCTTGTATGAGTAAGGGTTAGTTTTGAACCCAAAATGTTGCTATTTTGTTGTTGGATCCCCCACATATTGGGAATAAAGGTCACTTTGATTCGCTGTAGACTTGGATTTTCTTATATTACAGTGGGCTTGTTAAGCTTTCTCCGTGCGAAGTGTGGAGCGCTGTATCCAATCTCACTCAAAGAATACCTCTTCTTAGGTACGACCAGCTGTGATCAAGTTTGTTGCTGTAATTATGCAGGAACCAATCCTTACTGATGTTTGGAAATAAGTGTCTATATTTATTTCAAAATTATTCCATCTTGTTCACCAGTAAAACTGTGCGTTAGTTCCCTTCTGCCCCACCTTGAATACAGAGGGTAGATAGGTGACACCATTGTACCCAGCAATGACAAGGCTCTAACTCATGGATAGTCCTTGGTTCTTTTTAACTTATTGTATAGGTTATTTAGAGGGGATTAGGTGCAAAAACAAAATGCTGTAATGAATTTGAGCATTTTAACACATGGTTAAAGAGCAACAATGCACTTCTGGGAATTAGCTTAACATATCTAGTGAGCCAATTACAGGAGGCATATGCATGTAGTCACCAATCATCAGTTAGCTCCCCGTAGTACATTACTGTTTCTGAGCATATCATGGAATCCTTTCAACAAAGGATACCAAGAGAATGGTCAAATGAGATATCAGAAGTAAAAGGAAAAGTTTCTTAAATGGACAGTCTAGTCAAAAATAAACTTCCATGATTTTTTTCCCTGTTTTGTTTGCGATGTGCTGCTGGAAGCCATTTTACTCACCTGTCTTGCTGTCTGGTGCATACTGTGTGATGCTGTTCATTTCCTGCACTTCCTTTAATGGCCAGACTGGTGTACATCATCCGTGTGAGACAGGATGCAGTCTCAGAATTGTGATGTCATCACTTATTATTTAAAGGGGCTCTGTTCAGTATGCTTTGCCCTTGCGTTGTCTCAGACCTGTTTGTGAGAGCTCCTGTGTATTACCTGGCTGTCTGACGTCCTTCCTGGTTCCTGATCCCTGGCTTGTTCCTGACTCTGCTCTTCTCCTTGTTCCTGATTCCGGCTTGTCTGACTACTCGGTTTGGCTCCTGACTCGGCTTGTCTGACTACCAGCTCTGGTTTTGATTCCTGGCTTGTTATTTGACTTGTGGACTTTTTATTATTTTTTGCTATTTATAAAGGTTACGCAAGGGCAATGAATCCTGATGGTGCTAATAATCCACCTTTACCTGCCATAATTTCCAGGATGGATGAACAGGATCACTGCTTGGATCAATTTGCACTAGCCCTGCAAACCCTGCTGACTCGCACTGCACATTTGGACCAAAGTGTCCTGCAAGTTATGGCTGCTCCTGTTTCTGCTGCTGCACCTAGTCTTACCAGGAGCATGTCCGGTTCTGCACCTCTACCTCAGCATTATGGAGGCGATCCTAATCAGTGCAGAGGGTTTTTGAACCAGGTGGGCATTTACTTTGAGATGTTACCTCTCTGACAGAGCTAAGGTGGGATTTCTCATCTCGTTACTCTCTGACACAGCTCTTGCCTGGGCAAATCCCTTGTGGGAGACTAATAAACCTGTGATTTCAAATTACCCTGAATTTGTGGCCTCCTTTCGAAGGGTATTTGATGTTCCGGCTCGCTCCTCCTCTGCTGCTAAACGACTCATGTCCATTCAGCAAGGTACAAGATCTGTTGCTCAGTATGCCATTGAGTTCTGTATGCTTGCCGCAGAGGTAGGTTGGAACAATGAAGCCCTTGTTGCCGCCTTCTTTCCGCCTTCTTTCATGGGCTCTCTGATGCGATTAAAGACAAAGTTGCTGCCAGAGATTTACCAGAAGATCTCGAGGCATTGGTGTCTTTTTTGATTCTAATTGAAATCAGACTAAGTGAGAGGCCCTCTTTCAAGGAGCGCTTGCGGAAGCCTCCTGTTCCGTTGTCTCCTACGTGTTTTTTTTCCCCACCCATGCCTCCCTCTCCTCCCATGCCTCCTGGTCCCGAGTCACCAGGTACTGCTGAGCTGATGCAGTTGGGATTCACGCGTCTCTCCGCAGCGGAGAGGGCCTTTAGGAGGAGGGAGGGGCTCTGCCTCTATTGTGGGTTACAGGGCCACCTTTTGAAGTCTTATCCTACACGGCCGGGAAATGCTCACACCTAAGGTCCTGTCGTGGGAAGACCTTGGGTGGTTTATCCTTGTCCCCGGAACCGCTAAAGGAGAAACCTTTGGTCACGGTTGTCCTTTCCTGGGTGGACTCCTCCATAGTCACCCAGGCTCTTGTTGACTCGGGTGCTGCGGGCTATTTCATTGACAGTGCTTTTGTATCAAAGCACTCCATTCCTTTTTTGCCTCGGTCCGTTCCGCTTGCTATTGAGGCCATTGATGGCAGGCCCCTTCAGCCCGCACTCGTTACTCATGAAACTGTTCCGTTATCCATGGCTGTTGGGGCTCTCCATTTTGTAACCCTCCAGTTCCAGGTGATAAACTCTCCACATTTTCCGGTTGTTCTGGGTTATCCCTGGCTCCAAAAGCACAATCCCAATCTCAACTGGCGCAGGTCTGAAATTTTGTTGTGGTCTCTGCAATGTATTTCCACTTGTCTTCGGAAACCAGTTAAAGTCTTGTGCACTTCTTCGGTATCTCAATTGCCAGAGGAGTACCAAGAGTTCCTAGATGTTTTTGACAAGGTGCGTGCCGGTACGTTGCCTTCTCACCGGTCTTACGATTGTGCCATAGACCTGCAACCCAGAGCCATTCCTCCTCGGGGTCGGGTTTACCCTCTGTTTGTTGTGGAGAATTGTGCTATGGAGGAGTATGTTGCCGATGCTCTGTTGCGGGGGATCATCCGCAAATCCTGCTCTCGTGCATTGGCTGGCTTCTTCTTTGTGAAGAAAAAGGGTGGCGAGTTAAGACCATGCATCGATTATAGGGGTCTTAATCATCTTACCATTAAGAATGCTTACCCTATTCCGCTCATTACGGAACTCTTTGACCGCCTCAAGGGAGATACGGTCCTTACTAAACTTGATTTGAGAGGAGCGTACAATCTCGTTAGGATTAAGGAGGACCACGAATGGAAAACAGCATTTAACACCAGGAGCTGGCATTATTAGTATCTTGTAATGCCCTTTGGCCTATGTAATGCTCCTGCTGTTTTCCAGGAATTTATCAATGATGTCCTACGAGATATGTTGCAACAGTGTGTTGTGGTGTATTTAGACGACATCCTCATACACTCACCCACACTTGAGGCTCATCGTTCTGATGTTACACGGGTTCTTCAGAGACTATGTGAGAACGGCCTGTTTTGCAAACTCGAGAAATGTGAGTTCCATCAGACTCAAGTAACCTTCCTAGGTTATGTTATCTCCATTGCAGGGTTCTCCATGGATCCTGAAAAGTTGTCTCCAGTGGTCTCGACCAGTTGGTCTTCGGTCTATTCAACTTTTTTGGGGGTTCGCCAATTACTATAGAAAGTTTATTAAAAACTTTTCTTCCTTGGTCAAACCTATCACAGACATGACCCGTGAAGAGAATGATGCACTCCATTGGTCACCTACTGCCATTAAAGTCTTTGATAGTCTTAATACTGTCTTTGCTGCCGCTCCAGTTCTGGCTCATCCTAACCCTGTCCTGCCTTTTGTTCTTGAGGTTGATGCATCTGAGACTGGTGTAGGTGCCCTCTTGTCTCAACATCCTACGCCTGACGGTTCCTTGCATCTATGTGGTTTCTTCTCTAAGTAATTGTCTCCAATTGGCGACAGGGAATTACTGGCCATAATTTTGGCACTCACGGAATGGAGGCATCTTCTCGAGGGTACTAGCGTGCCAGTGCTCATTCTTACTGACCACAAGAATTTAACTTATCTATCTGAAGCAAAACGTTTGTCGCCCGACAGGCCAGATGGGCGCTATTTTTGTCTCGGTTTAATTATGTGATCTCCTACCTGCCTGGTAGTAAGAATGTTAGAGCTGATGCCCTCTCTCGACATCTGTCCAAGGAGGAGTCTGTACCTACTCCAGTTATACCTCCTGACCATATTTTGGCTACCATACGTACTAATTTGACTTCTCCCTTGGGGGGCACAAATCAATGCACCTTCTGAGAAGCCTAGTGGTAAGTGTTTTGTTCCTGAAAATCTTCGAACTAAACTTTTGCACACTTACCACTATCCTAAAGCCGCAGGTCAACCAGGCAAGAACCAAATGATTTGGTCTGTCACTCGACAATTCTGGTGGCCAGATCTTCGTTCTGATGTTGCTGCGTATGTTGCCTCCTGCTCAGTTTGTGCACAGAATAAGACTCCTCGACGTCTCCCTGTGGGTCCTCTTCAACCTATTGCTAATGGTGAGCGTCCTTGCACACATCTTTCCATGGACTTCATTGTCGAGCTCCCTGTTTCCAATGGCAATACTGTTATCCTTTCTAAAATGTCGCAATTGCATTCACTTGAAGAAGTTGCCTACCGCTCAGGAGCTTGCTTCAATTTTTGCCCTGGAGATCTTCCATTTACATGGGTTACCCAAGGAGATAGTGTCGGACCGGGGTAGCCAGTTTGTCTCCAGATTTTGACCTTTTGTGCTCAAATGGGGATCCAGCTTTCCTTCTCCTCGGCATATCACCCTCAATCCAATGGGGCTGCGGAACGGTCTAATCAAGCTCTGGAACAATTCCTCCGTTGCTATGTCTCAGATCACCACAATAATTGGTCTGAACTGTTACCTTGGGCAGAGTTTGCTCGTAATAGTGCTATTAATGCTTCCTCCAAGTTATCCCCGTTCATGACGAATTATGGGTTTCAACCATCCTTGTTGCCCGATTCATTCATGTCTCAGGGTATTCCGGCTTTGGAGGAGCATCTCCAGCAACTCCGTTCCACGTGGGTGCAGATTCAGGATTGCCTTCATCGTTCTATGCAGCGCCAAAAGTTCCAGGCTGCCAGAGCCTTCCTACCAGGTTGGTGAGAGAGTTTGGCTGTCCTCCCGCAACTTAAATCTTCGTGTGCCTTCCAATAAACTAGCTCCCCTGTTATGTTGGTCCTTTTCGAATACTCAGACGGGTCAATCCTGTGGCCTAAGCTCTTGACCTTCCTCCTGCAATGCGCATCTCCAATGTTTTTCATGTCTCCCTCTTGAAACCATTGGTTTGTAATCGGTTTACCACTGTGTTGCCTTGTCCCCGTCCTATCTTTGTTGACAACCATGAGGAGTATGAGGTCAGCAGCATTATTGACTCTTGTATGTCCAGGGGCCGCGTACAGTATTTGGTTCACTGGAGGGGCTACGGTCTGGAGGAGCGTTCATGGATTCCCTCCTCTGATGTTCATGCTTCCGCCCTCCTCTGTGCCTTCCATGCCCGTTTCCCCAATAAGCCTTTTGTCCTCCTGCGGGGGAGGGGTCATTGAGGGGAGGGTACTGTCAGGGTTTTTCCCCTGTTTTGTTTGTCATGTGCTGCTGGCAGCCATTTTACTCACCTCTCTTGCTGTCTGGTGCATACTGTGTGATGCTGCTCATTTCCTGCACTTCCTTTTATGGCCAGACTGGTGTACATCATCCGTGTGAGACAGGATGCAGTCTCAGAATTGTGATGTCATCACTTATTATTTAAAGGGCCTCTGTTCAGTATGCTTTGCCCTTGCGTTGTCTCAGACATGTTTGTGAGAGCTCCTGTGTATTACCTGGCTGTCTGACGTCCTTCCTGGTTCCTGATCCCTGGTTTGTTCCTGACTCTGTTGTTCTCCTTGTTCCTGATTCCGGCTCGTCTGATTACTCGCTTTGGCTCCTGACTCGGCTTGTCTGACTACCAGCTCTGGTTTTGATTCCTGGCTTGTTATTTGACTTGTGGACTTTTTATTATTTTTTGCTATTAGTAAAAGTGTGATTATTTTTGCACTTCTCGTCTCAGTCTGATCCCTGGCACCCTGACAGATAGGGCATGTAATTTTAAACAACTTTCCTTCTTTCTTTTATCATCAATTTTGCTTTGTTCTCTTGGTATTCTTAATTAAAAACTAAACTTAGGAGGTTCATATGCTAATTTCTAAGACCTTGGAGGCCGCCTCTTATGCCTCTTGCATTTTGACATTTTTTCAAAACTAGATGGCGTTAAATCATGTGTGCCATATAGATAACATTGTGCTCACGTCTGTGGAGTTACTTATGAGAGGGCACTGATTGGCTAAAATGTAAGTCTGTTAAAAGAACTGAAATAAGGAGGCAGAGGCTTAGATACAAGGTAATCACAGAGGTAAAAAGTAAATTAATATAACTGTGTTAACCTAGAGGCTAGCCAAACTGAGTCTGTTTTCTTTAGAAAAAAGGCGCTTGAGAGGTGACATGATTACTTTATATAAATATATTCAAGGCCCATATTCAGAGATGGCAGAAGCTCTATTTATTCCTAGAAAATTGTTTCTGACAAGAGGTCACAATTTTAGGTTGGAGGAAAGGAGATTTAATCTCCTGCAACGGAAACGTTTTTTCACTGTAAGAGCAATAAAATTCTGAAACTCATTACCAAAGGAGGTAGTGAATGCCAATACCCTAGATACATTTAAAAATAGTCTGGATACATTTCTGTATATAAACAAAATTCATGGATATGACTGCTAGTATTAAATGAGTCACCTTTTAGTGGGGTTATTTAAGCTTAACTGGAGCTTTTTGTAAGTATTTTAGATTTGTATAGGTTGAACTCGATGGACTTCGATCTTTTTTCAACCTTATCTACTATGTTACTATGTGTTGGTTATGCAAAACTGGGGAATCGGTAATAAAGGGATTATCTATATTTTTAATCAACAAAAATTATGGTGTAGACTGTCCCTTTAAAACTTCATGCTGTCTGAACTTTGAAACTTTAATTTTGACTTTAATGTCATTTTATGAAGATGCAATGAGGATACTTTTCCTGGTTTTAATTCAAACCAGGATGAACTAGGTGGGATTCTTGAGCTGTCTTCTGGAGTATTATTTTGCTTCCTAGAGGTCTTCAGAATTTACTTAGCAACTCAAGTAGACAAGAAACGTTAGATATTAACCTTGAATGTGTAGAACTTATAGAAGAGAGATAGTTTATATGAGAGAACCTTCATGTATATTAAGCTGAAGAGATATGAACTTATTTATAAAAAATAGCGCTCATAGAACTAGGGGTCATCATCTCAAACTGACGGGTATTAGGTTCAGCAGTAATTTGCAGAAGGACAGAGGGTGATTCATGGAATACACCTCCAGTAAAGCTGGTAAGTAAATATAGTTTAAGGGAATTCACAATCAATATCCTAAGAATCAGTGTAGTTTACTTGTCAGAAAGAAATTGGCAGATTTGATGGCCCTATGGTTCTTATGCTTTTTTGAACTATATATGTAAGGTATATAATTGTTTAAAGCTGTGTGGTGTGTGTAAATGTTCTGTAAAATGGTGATTGATAGCTTGTAGAATCATTTTTGCTAAAGCTTGTTAGATATGTGCATGGAGAATTATTATTTTTTGTTAATAAGAGGTCATGAGAACTTTTTTTTGTTTTGTTCAACCAATCAGCATCAGCTAGGTCGTGAAACTATTGCCACTAATTGACTCAGTGACTGTGTCTGCTCTGCACCAGCTGTTCTTCCTAAGCGGTACTTTTACTATGTGTTTAACCCATTTGCTGGGGTTAAACACATAGGCCTAGATTTAGAGTTGGGCGGTAGCCGTCAAAACCAGCGTTAGAGGCTCCTAACGCTGGTTTTGGGCTACCGCCGGTATTTAGAGTCAGTCATTAAAGGGTCTAACGCTCACTTTCCAGCCACGACTTTTCCATACCACAGATCCCCTTACGTCATTTACGTATCCTATCTTTTCAATGGGATCTTTCTAACGCCGGTATTTAGAGTCGTGGCTGAAGTGAGCGTTAGAAATCTGACGACAAAACTCCAGCCACAGAAAAAAGTCAGTAGTTAAGAGCTTTCTGGGCTAACGCCGGTTTATAAAGCTCTTAACTACTGTGCTCTAAAGTACACTAACACCCATAAACTACCTATGTACCCCTAATCCGAGGTCCCCCCACATCGCCGCCACTCAATTAAATTTTTTTAACCCCTAATCTGCCGACCGCCACCTACGTTATACTTATGTACCCCTAATCTGCTGCCCCTAACACCGCCGACCCCTATATTATATTTATTAACCCCTAACCTGCCCCCCACAACGTCGCCGCCAGCTACCTACAATAATTAACCCCTAATCTGCCAACCGCAAAGCGCCGCCACCTATGTTATCCTTATGTACCCCTAATCTGCTGCCCCTAACACCGCCGACCCCTATATTATATTTATTAACCCCTAATCTGCTCCCCTCAACGTCGCCTCCACCTGCCTACACTTATTAACCCCTAATCTGCCGAGCGGACCCGGTGAGGTGAAGACAAGGTAGGGAGATCTTCAGGGGCTTAGTGTTAGGTTTATTTAAGGGGGTTTGGGTTAGATTAGGGGTATGTGGGTGGTGGGTTGTAATGTTGTGGGGGGGGGGGGTATTGTATGTTTTTTTTTACAGGCAAAAGAGCTGAATTCTTTGGGGCATGCCCCGCAAAGGGCCCTTTTCAGGGCTGGTAAGGTAAAAGAGCTTTGAACTTATTTAATTTATAATAGGGTAGGGCATTTTTTTATTTTGGGGGTCTTTGTTATTTTATTAGGGGGCTTAGAGTAGGTGTAATTAGTTTAAAATTGTTGTAATATTTTTCTAATGTTTGTAAATATTTTTTTATTTTTTGTAACTTAGTTCTTTTTTATTTTTTGTACTTTAGTTAGTTTATTTAATTGTATTTATTTGTAGGTATTTTATTTAATTAATTTATTGATAGTGTAGTGTTAGGTTTAATTGTAACTTAGGTTAGGATTTATTTTACAGGTAATTTTGTAATTATTTTAATTATTTTAGCTATTAAATAGTTATTAACTATTTAATAGCTATTGTACCTGGTTAAAATAAATACAAAGTTGCCTGTAAAATAAATATTAATCCTAAAATAGCTATAATATAATTATAATTTATATTGTAGCTATATTAGGGTTTATTTTACAGGTAAGTATTTAGCTTTAAATAGGAATAATTTATTTAATAAGAGTTAATTTATTTTGTTAGATAATAATTATATTTAACTTAGGGGGGTGTTAGTGTTAGGGTTAGACTTAGCTTTAGGGGTTAATCCATTTATTACAGTAGCGGCGAGATTCGGTCGGCAGATTAGGGGTTAATAATTTAAGTTAGGTGTCGGCGATGTTAGGGAGGGCAGATTAGGGGTTAATACTATTTTTTATAGGGTTATTGAGGCGGGAGTGAGGCGGATTAGGGGTTAATAACTTTATTATAGTAGCGGTGCGGTCCGCTCGGCAGATTAGGGGTTAATAAGTGTAGGCAGGTGGAGGCGACGTTGTGGGGGGCAGATTAGGGGTTAATAAATATAATATAGGGGTCGGCGATGTTAGGGGCAGCAGATTAGGGGTACACAGGGATAATGTAGGTAGCGGCGGTTTACGGAGCGGCAGATTAGGGGTTAAAAAAAATATGCAGGTGTCAGCGATAGCAGGGGCGGCAGATTAGGGGTTAATAAGTGTAAGGTTAGGGGTGTTTAGACTTGGGGTTCATGTTAGGGTGTTAGGTGCAGACGTAGGAAGTGTTTCCCCATAGGAAACAATGGGGCTGCGTTAGGAGCTGAACGCGGCTTTTTTGCAGGTGTTAGGTTTTTTTTTAGCTAAAACTGCCCCATTGTTTTCTATGGGGGAATCGTGCACGAGCACGTTTTTGAAGCTGGCCGCGTCTGTAAGCACCGCTGGTATCTAGAGTTGCAGTGGCGTTAAATTATGCTCTACGCTCCCTTTTTGGAGCCTAACGCACTGAAAACCCAGCCATTCTGTGAACTCTAAATACCAGCGGTGTTTAAAAGGTGCGGGGGGGGGAAAAGCACGCGTAGCTAACGCACCCCTTTGGCCGCCAAACTCTAAATTTAGGCGATAGACTTGCAGGATCAGTAGTGATAAAATTACGTGCAAAGGAATTAGAGCATGTCATTTTTATTTATGTGAAGACATAGAGAAGATGTTTATAAAGAACAACACTACACACAAACAATTATTTAAGGGACAACCTAAATCCAGGGGAAAGAAAAGCCCTAAAATCTCTTATTGAAGACACCAGTGTGGTGCAAAGGGCGGCCAACAAAGGGGGTGGGATTGTAGTGCAAGATAAGCAAAGTTACTTAGATGAGGCATGGGGGCATTTTTATCAAGCTATGAATGGAGTTTGATGCCCCGTGTTTCTGGCGAGCCTGCAGGCTCGCCAGAAACAGCAGTTATGAAGCAGCGGTCACAAAGACCACTGCTCCCTAACCTGTCCGCCTGCTTAGAGCAGGCGGACAGACATCGCCGGAAATCAACCCGATCGATTACGATCGGGTTGATTGACACCCCCCTGCTGGCGGCCCATTGGCCGCGAGTCTGCAGGGGGCGGCGTTGCGCCAGCAGCTCTTGTAAGCTGCTGGTGCAATGCTGAATACGGAGAGCGTATTGCTCGCCGTATTCAGCGAGGTCTGTGGGACCTGATCCGCACTGTCGGATCAGGTCCGACAGACCTTGATAACTTGGGGCCATAGAATTTACTTAGAGATAATACTACATAGCAATCTTTAACTGTTAATCCCACGGCTCAATATAAGAAAGAACTATGGGATCTACTAACTGGAGCGAATGAACAAGGTATACTAAACATAAATTAATTTAACTATATATATGAAGTATATCCTAAGATTGCTTGTTTTTATCATGCGCCTAAGTTGCATAAGAACCCTTCCAAACCCCCTGGTAGACCCAAAATATTGGGGATTGGAACTCTATGTGATAACCTCTCAAAATATATAGACTACTATCTACAGCCTCTGGTAAGGCAAACTAGATCTTTTTTGAGGGACACTGTAAATACAATGAATACATTTGAAGGTATAGAATGGAAGAATAATTATTTATGGGTGACCTGCGATGTCTCGGCCCTCTATACAAGTATCCCACATGACAGAGGCTTGACTAGAGTGAAACAGGAATGCTTCAAAAGCAATCTTCCCCCCACACAAATTGAATTTTTAATTGATTGTATTAAGTTCATCCTGAATCATAATTATTTTTTGTTTGAGGATGTGTATTATAGATACAGGGAACAGACTACTTTTGCCCCATCATATGCAAACCTCTACATGTCTCAATTTGAGGATGAATTTATTAGGGCTAATAACCCCTATGATAATAATATCATGAAATATTATCGATATATCGACGATATTATTATAATTTGACAGGGGACATCTGAAGACATTGAGGGATTAGTGGAACATATGAATAAGAATAATGCTAATCTTACTTTTACCCATAATTGTACAAATAGATTTTTTAGACCTTACTTTGTTGAAAAATGAAAACACAGATAATACCACTACAGTGGCAGTAAGAAATTTTAGAAAACCTACTGATCGAAATAGGCTTTTAAATGCTAAGAGTGGGCACTTAAAACAGTGGAAGAGCAATATCCCTCTGGGACAGTATCAGCGAATAAAACAAAACTGCACAACAAGAGAGGACTATGAGAGGGAGGCCAATATATTAACAATCAAAGAAAAAGAATATGAGGACCATCTTCGTCTTAGTACTAAAGAGACCGCATGGAAAGAGCGGACCTTATTAATAAAACCAATAAAGATCAAATCTGTAGATTAAACAGTAATAATAATATACCTAAATTTGTAACAAAATATAATGCCTACCATCATCAGGTTAAACATATCCTCAAGAAACATTGGCAGGTTCTTCGCTTGGACCCTATATTGAGAACAAATTTGGGACCAGAGCCAGAAATTATATTTAGGAAAAATAAGGATATTACAAACCTCATGAGTTTTTAATCCGTAATAGGAGGAAATAGGTCCCAGTGAGGCTTCCATACCTGGAGATTGATACAGGGCGTGGTGAAGCCGAGGGCCACCTCTCCTCTGTACAGGTATTTTGCTGTTTTTACTGCATTATAAAACGTTACCGGAAGGACGTTCTTTTGGATCTCAGACTTTCTAGAATATCTGAACTCACATTGCGGGGTATTGTTACATATCACGCTGAGCAAAACCGATACAAGGCTGTCTGATGTCCTACATTATGGTGATAATTTAATGTATCTGAATGCACATTTTAACCTAGTGAGTAGCTGCCTTACATTAGGGGCTTTATTAAAGGTGTTTTAACTCTGCACAGAGATCCGGTGTTGCGCTTCTCTCATTTTTGCCTTCATTTCCCAGTTCATTTGGAATGCCCTTGGGATCATTCCATTAAAGGGACAGTCTACACCAGAATTTTTATTGTTTTAAAAGACAAATAATCCCTTTATTACCCATTCCCCAGTTTTGCATAACCAACACAGTTATATTAATATACTTTTAACCTCTGTGATTATCTTGTATCTAAGTCTCTGCAAACTGCCCCTTTATTTCAGTTCTTTTGACAGACTTGCAGTTTAGCCAATCAGTGCCTGCTGCCAGATAACTTCACGTGCACGAGCACAGTGTTATCTATATGAAATACATGCACTAACAACCTCTAGTGGTGAAAAACTGTTAAAATGCATTCTGAAAATATGTGGCCTTCAAGGTCTAAGACATTAGCATATGAACCGCCTAGGTTAAGCTTTCAACTAAGAATACCAAGAGAACAAAGCAAAATTTGTGATAAAAGTAAATTGGAAAATTGTTTAAAATTACATTCTCTATCTGAATCATTAAAGTTTATTTTGGCCTTATACTGCTGCAAGTGGTGTTTATTTTATAGTTAGTTTTAAAGGGATAGCGCTAAGTGTTACTATTTTTTCGTTATGTAATTTTTACAGTACATTTTTTTAAAAATTTAAATAAAGTTAAAATAGTCGCTAGTGCTATTGCTACAAACAGGGATCAGGATTGGCCAAGGACAATACTCATTGGCTCACACAGGAATCCATCAACTGACAAGGATATTGCTGGATTATCAATGAATAGTGTTATATGAAGCCTTTCTTACCTGCAAAAAAAGCCTTTCTCTACTTTAGAGTAACTTTATTTGGCGTATGTATTTGTTTATAGACAGATTAAAGGTACTGCTCGTTGTATTTCTGTTAAAAGCAAAAAGATATTGAAAATTCATTCATTTTAGCATTCGTACAAAATAAATTCACATCTAATACATGTGTATAGCAAAAAAATGCATCTATTCAAAATTCCAATGTGCATTTCAGTTTTGACTGAAATATCTCTTTAATATTTTAGCTCCAGCACGTGTGTATTGATGTGAATTCATTATTGCTCTGTATTTTTTCTATCTGCTTCTGTCTTAATATGATTCTTGTGTGTTGTTTTTTTTTTATCCCACAGAGCTCTATATTAGGCTGGGAAATTTTCCAGAACCCTGTGATCTTAATAAATGTCCTTTACAGCAACATCCTTGCTGGAATCTTTAATTCTGTACCAGGGAAAGCGCCTGCCTCTCAGGGCTTGTGTCCTGTCTTTGTTTTGCCGTCTGCAGTGTGCGGTAATTTGTATGTTGGGCACATACGTTGTGCTGTTTGTCACCCCCCCCACTACTACCACAAAACCACACTCCTGCACGTCAGAGTCAGCTTTTATTGCGTTATTTTTGCTAGTTAATGCCATCGGGAGGTAATCTTGCTTTTCAGATACATTAACAATAATTGCATGTTGCTAGTAATTTGTTTCTGAAATGGAGGTTCATCAAGGAGTTCAAATTGACTGTAGTTTATAGCGATTAATTTGATTAAACCTGATGGCTTTGTCTTCTTTTCTGTCAAGTGCAGTAGAAAAGAAAAATATTGTTTTTGTCTCGTTTACAGACGCCTCCTATGTAATTCAAAGTTTAATTATTCAGTAGATTTAGAAACTTTCCTGCATTGCATTTATTATGTAGATTCCCCAGTTTCCAGGGCTACACTAGAGGAAAACCTCCCCTTTAAGAGAATCATATACGATATCCTATGAAGGGATGATCTCTCACTTCTGAAACCTGAATGCAGGGTGCTCAGATGACAAATTAGTGACATAAAATACAAGTGTTTATTCTATGGCGCCGAATTATCAAGCCCCTTATTTTCCGGCGAGCCACCAAAGTTATGAAGCAGCGGTCTAAAGACGGCTGCTCCATAACTTGTCCGCCTGCTCTGAGGCTGCGGACAGAAATCAACCGGATTGAATTTGATCGGGTTGATTGACACCCCCTGCTAGCGGCCGATTTCCCGCGAATCTGCAGGGGGCGGCATTGCACCAGCAGTTCACAAGAACTGCTTGTGCAATGATAAACGCTGACAGCGTATGCTGTCGGCATTTATTGATGTGCAGCGGACATAATACGCTACTTCGTATCATGTGCGCTCGCACTTTCATAAATATGCCCCAAGTGTTGGCTCTGTCCTAGTGCGTATAACTTAGCTCTCCAGCAGACGCATAACTTGTGTTTTTATTAACTAGCAATCGCAGACAACACGCCAGCCTGAGGTGGGAGAAATTGCTGATCTGTTTGTTTAATAATTAACATCACTGGGGAAGTGTCATGTATGTGACAGAATACACAATTTACTTCTGCCGATATGCAGGTGCCCATATTACATGTGTGTATGTGCCCATTACCAATGCCCTTGCCTGGCATGTGGGACTTTATTGCCGCTAGAGTAAAAGAAAAAAGACAGTTGTGGCGTTATATAAAATGTAACGTCTCCCCTGCAACTCTAGTTAAATTCACATCAGCCCAGTCAGTGATTTAACACCATTTGCCGTGAGGTACTCACCTGGTTTTTTTCAGTAGACCAAACAATTTTAGAAAATAATTTTTGTTTGCAGAAATATCCGAATATGGGAAAACGGTGCCATATGGAAAAGCGCCACAAGTATAGTTTTGTATAATCTGTTTAAATGTCGTGGTTTAAAAAAAAAAGGCTGTAAGTGATTATTTCCTAACATTTCAACTTCATCATTTCACCTTCCCAAAATGTTCAATAAAATAACTAATAAATCATTGTATTATTTATTTCCACCCTTATAAAATGTATCCATATAATGAGTACGAGTAAAAATTCTATCTTTAAATATTGTGAAGAAATTTTAAAATGACAAAAAAAACCTCTTATTTCACAGAGTGGTAACTTCACTAATTTTGAAGCCGTATGCAAGTCCCTACCCCGGCAGTCACTTAAAGGGACATGAAACCCACATTTTTTCTTTCATGATTTAGAAAGAGAATGCAATTCTATACATCTTTCTAATTTACTTCTATTATCTAATTTGTTTTATTTTCTTGATATTCTTTGCTGAAAAGCATATCTAGATAGGCTCAGTAGCTGCTGATTGGTTGCTGCACATAGAAGCCTCGTGTGATTGGCTCACCATGTGCATTGCTTTTTCTTCAACTAAGGATATCTAAAAAATGAAGCAAAATAAATAATAGAAGTGAATTGTAATGTTGTTTAAATTTATATTCTCTATCTGAATCATGAAAGAAAGATTTTGGGTTTAGTGGCCCTTTAAAAACAAAAATGTCCTTTATAGAATGTGTTTATTCACTAACCCACAGGACGGGCACAGGTGAGAGGCCGGGTGCCTCTGATAAAGCAAATCTGGGCTTTATTAAATGAAATAGAAAATACAGATTGCTGAGTAAGCAGAGCAGGCTGCAGACGGCCGGACAGTAGCCAAACCGAATAATAGGGAAATCACTTAAAGGGACATGAAACCCAAAATCTTTCTTTCATGATTTAAACAGAACATGCAATTTTATTCAACTTTCTACTTTACTTCTGTTTTTTGTTCTTTTGGTATCTTTTTTGTGTGAAAAAGCATGTAGGTAAGCTCAGGAGAGTGCACGTGTCAAAATATGTTTATCTATTTGCAAGAGCACTAGATGGCAGCACTATTTCCTGCCCTGTGGTGCACATGCGCCTACCTAGGTATCTCTTCAACACAGAATATCATGAGAAGGAGGCAAATGTGACAATAGAACTAAATGTGAAACTTTATTTAAATACTATGTTCTGTCTGAATCAAACGTTTGGGTTTCATGTCCCTTTAAGTTTTAGAGAATCCGCTGCATAGAATAACATAAGGACTGGTCAGATGTGTAAAGACAAGCAGGCAGGAGATAACAAGTTAAAGGGATACAAAAGGTCACATTAAACTGTCTTTAATCAGAGCATGCAAGAGACTTCTCACTTGTAGCATCACATTTATTTCTTACTAACCAGCTGCAGCAATGTTATAAACCATTACTGTATTAATGAGGAGGGGGAGCTTTGGGGGTTCTGGCCGAGTTAAGGGCTACATGTTGAGACAATGGGGCCGATTTATCACAGGCAGAAACAGGAGTTAAGAAGCAAGGGGGCGGCATTGCACAAGCAGTTCACCAACGACTTGTGCAATGATCAACTGTCGGCATTTATCTATGCCTGGCGGAAATGATTTCCTACAGCGGATCATGTCCGCCAGACACTTGATAAATCGGCCCCAATTAGTTTCCACTTTTCTCTGCAGTATCCTCCATATCTTCCTGCTCTTTTCACACTCTTTCCCTACTGATGTATCTTCCCCTCGTATCTTGTCCCTCCCTGATCTCTCTCTGTCTTTACTTCTCTCTTTTTCTCTCTCTCTTTCTCGCTCTCTTTCTCTCCCTCTCTTTCTCTTTCCCTCTCTCGCTCTCTCTCTCTCTCTCTCTCTCTCTCTCTTTCTCTCTCTCTTCTCTATCTCTCTCTTTCTTTCCCTCTCTCACTTTCTCTCCCTCTCTCACTTTCTCTCTCTTCTCTTTCTTTCTCTCTCTCTCTCTTTCTCTCTCTTTCTCTCTCTCTTTCTCTCTCTCTTTCTCTTTTCAAGCAAATGGACATGCATTTGCTCTAAAAGGAAACCCATCGCTACAAGTGAAAATCAAGCATTTTTGTATCAAATCAGATTTGTTATATCTTTAAAAATGCATGTCACTACTTCTTTTTTATGCTTCAATTATATGTAATTGCTGTTACAGGGTTAGGGTCGCCACTTCAGCCATGTTTTCTTGGACACTTATGAGTTACGCATGCTGCAGGGTGTGCAGAGGGGAACATGAATAATGCTGTCTAGGGTCACTATTCATATGCTGTCCAGGTGCGCAGTGCATTATTTGCCCCTTTGCTTACAGACAGAGGGTAACTTTAGTTGAACGTTTTGCCACAAATTTCAAATGACACTGGGATAATATGTCTGGCACAGGCATGAACAATGCAATAGTTTGTACCTGGTTCCCTACAATAATATGTACCTGGTTCCCTACAATAATCTGTACCTAGTTCCCTACAATAATCTGTACCTGGTTCCCTACAATAATATGTACCTGGTTCCCTACAATAATCTGTACCTAGTTCCCTACAATAATATGTACCTGGTTCCCTACAAAAATTTATACCTGGTTCCCTACAATAATCTGTACCGGGTTCTTTACAGTAGTTTGTACCTGGTTCCCTACAATAATATTACCTGGTTCCCTACAATAATATGTACCTGGTTCCCTACAATAATCTGTACCGGGTTCTTAACAGTAGTTTGTACCTGGTTCCCTACAATAATATGTACCTGGTTCCCTACAATAATATGTACCTGGTTCCCTACAATAATCTGTACCTGTTCCCTACAATAATCTGTACCTGGTTTCCTACAATAATCTGTACCGGGTTCCCTACAATAATCTGTACCGGGTTCCCTACAATAATCTGTACCGGGTTCCCTACAATAATCTGTACCGGGTTCCCTACAATAATGTGTTCCTAGTTCCCTACAATAACATGTACCTGGTTCCCTACAACAATTTGTACCTAGTTCCCTACAATGATATGTAACTGGTTCCCTACAATAATCTGTACCTGGTTCCCTACAATAATTTGTACCTAGTTCCCTACAATGATATGTAACTGGTTCCCTACAATAATCTGTACCTGGTTCCCTACAATAATGTGTTCCTAGTACCCTACAATAACATGTACCTGGTTCCCTACAACAATTTGTACCTAGTTCCCTACAATGATA
This sequence comes from Bombina bombina, assembly GCF_027579735.1. NCBI lineage: Eukaryota > Metazoa > Chordata > Amphibia > Anura > Bombinatoridae > Bombina > Bombina bombina. Next base: position 17,379,034 of record NC_069510.1, on the reverse strand, counting down.
TGTAACTGGTTCCCTACAATAATCTGTACCTGGTTCCCTACAATAATTTATACCTAGTTCCCTACAATGATATGTACCTTGTTCCCTACAATAATATGCACCTAGTTCCCTACAATAACATGTACCTGGTTCCCTACAACAATTTGTACCTAGTTCCCTACAATGATATGTAACTGGTTCCCTACAATAATCTGTACCTAGTTCCCTACAATGATATGTACCAGGTTCCCTACAATAATATGTACCTGGTTCCCTACAATAATATGTAACTGGTTCCCTACAATAATTTGTACCTAGTTCCCTACAATAATCTGTACCTGGTTCCCTACAATAATCTGTACCTGGTTCCCTACAATAATGTGTTCCTAGTTCCCTACAATAACATGTACCTGGTTCCCTACAACAATTTGTACCTAGTTCCCTACAACAATTTGTACCTAGTTCCCTACAATGATATGTAACTGGTTCCCTACAATAATCTGTACCTGCTTCCCTACAATAATTTGTACAGAGTTCCCTACAATGATATGTACCTGGTTCCCTACAATAATATGTACCTGGTTCCCTACAATAATATGTACCTGTTTCCCTACAATAATTTGTTCCTAGTTCCCTACAATAATCTGTACCTGGTTTCCTACAATAATATGTACCTGTTTCCCTACAATAATCTGTACCGGATTCCCTACAATAATCTGTACCTGGTTCCCTATAATAATATGTACCTGGTTTCCTACAATAATCTGTACCTGTTTCCCTACAATAATCTGTACCGGATTCCCTACAATAATCTGTACCTGGTTCCCTATAATAATTTGTACCTGTTTGCCTACAATAATATGTACCTGGTTCCCTACAATAATATGTACCTGGTTCCCTACAATAATATGTACCTGGTTCCCTACAATAATATGTACCTGGTTCCCTACAATAATATGTACCGGATTCCCTACAATAATCTGTACCTGGTTCCCTATAATAATATGTACCTGGTTCCCTACAATAATCTGTACCTGGTTCCCTACAATAATCTGTACCTAGTTCCCTACAATAATATGTACCTGTTTCCCTACAATAATCTGTACCGGATTCTCTACAATAATCTGTACCTGTTTCCCTACAATAATCTGTACCGGATTCCCTACAATAATCTGTACCGGGTTCCCTACAATAATATGTACCTGGTTCCCTACAATAATATGTACCTGGTTCCCTACAATAATCTGTACCTGGTTCCCTACAATAATCTGTACCTGGTTCCCTACAATAATATGTACCTGGTTCCCTACAATAATATGTACCTGGTTCCCTACAATAATATGTACCTAGTTCCCTACAATAATCTGTACCTGGTTCCCTACAATAATCTGTACCTAGTTCCCTACAATAATCTGTACCTGGTTCCCTACAATAATCTGTACCTGGTTCCCTACAATAATCTGTACCTGGTTCCCTACAATAATATGTACCTGGTTCCCTACAATAATCTGTACCTGGTTCCCTACAATAATCTGTACCTGGTTCCCTACAATAATATGTACCTAGTTCCCTACAATAATCTGTACCTAGGTAAAAAAGAGGCTTTGTGTTACAATATATGTCAGTTGATTTTACTGCTTTGCTTGATTTTGAATTGCGGGTGCTCATATTGCAAGCGGATTGGACAATATGCTCGTTTTGAATACTAATGCAGATATAGCAACAATTAATACTTTTGCTATAAAAATAAGTAAATGTTGCTCAGGTGGGTGGGTTGGGCTAAAACTCATCAGTTATTTGTTAAAGTGAAAGTCAATCGTAGCATTTTTGAAATGCTAGGATTGACTATTGAATCAAATAAAAGGGACTTTCATTCATCAGGTATAACTTACTTCATGCAGAAAGCTCCTTTATTTGTTTCAAGCAATCGACGTTCTGAGCTTCTAAGGAAGCCCACAGCAGATTACTGCTTGGCGCCCATGGGAGCCGGATTTCGCGCACGCTATTTGCTAAGAGGTGAAAATGTCAACTCTTTGCAAAATACATTTCTGCATGGGCTGCCTGAACAGTTAAGAACGGTGATCACTTGAAACAAATAAAGGAGCTTTCTGCATTAAGTATGTTTATTTGTTTCAATTGTCAATCCTAGCATTTCACAAACGCTAGGATTGACTTTCACTTTAAGTGCATTTGAAAAATACACTTTTTCCTTTGGGTAATTTTTTTTTTAAATGTTATTTCTCTGGAACAGGGTTGATGGAGATTTTGCCAGATCGTTGTGTGCAGATCGCAAAGAAGGAATTGCTGTTTGCTGGTCCTGTTGGTCTCATCACCTATCTCGGAGGGGTAATTTACATCAACAGAAAACGTACAAGTGATGCTAAGTCTGTAATGGCCGGTGTTGCACAAGCCATGATCAATGACAATGTAAGGGCTGATAAAAACACTGTAAAAGTATTTTTTAACCTAAAAATTGCTAAACTTGCATTGCAACATATGAAATTATAGCCCAAAATATTTAGAAACCAGACGTGCATTTAAGGACCCTATGGAAGATACTGTATATGTAGATAAGTCCAAAAAGTTAGGGGCAAGAACTGAATCATTTGGAGACAATGCTTGAGAATTAATCAAGCCCATATTTTTCTTAAAATGGCTATTAGAAATGTAGCAAACATTTATTTTATAATACATCAATAGGTTCCAGAACAACATGTAATATTACTACCCTTGTTATTGAGCTTGTGTGATGAGTCAGATTTCTAAAGAGATATGAAAGCTATCATTTTTCTTTCATGATTCATAGAGCATCTGATTTTAAGCAACGTTCTAATTTTACTTCTATTATGAATTATATTGGCATCTTTTGTTGAGAAGCAGGGACATGTGCTAAGGAGCCAGCCCATTTTTTGGAGCACTATCTGGCAGCAATTTTACAAGAATGTTATCCATTTGCAAGAGCACTAGAGGGCAGCACTATTTCTTGTCATGTAGTGCTCCAGACGCCTACCTAGGTATCTCTTCTACACAGAATATCATGGGAACAAAGCAAATTTGATAATAGAAATAAATTGGAAACTTGTTTACAATGTTATGCTCTGTCTGAATCACAACATGTTTGTGTCTCATATCCCTTTAATGCACTTAGCTGAACATCTGTACACACCTGTGGGGTTATAGGTTTTAGCTTCAGAATTTGATACATTAGCCTAGGTTAATAGACGTTTGTGACATTGCACAAGGTCTCTTTGGAAAGGCAAGCATATGTTTGAACTTCATTGAGCATCACTTAACGTATATTTTCCAGTTTCGTTAGTGAACGTACCTGCTATTAACACCCATACAGTACATGATAACTGGCGCATCAAACACAATGCTTGTTTGGTTATGTAAATGCCTGTAACTGTACAATATTTGCTTGTCTGTTTATAAGGGTAAAGTAGTCTTGTTAGATAGAACAAGAAGTCACTTAAAGGGACATAATACTCATATGCTAAATCACTTGAAACTGATGCAGTATAACTGTAAAAAGCTGACAGGAAAATATCACCTGAGCATCTCTATGTGAAAAAGGAAGATATTTCTCTTGTAAGATGTATCGAGTCCACGGATTCATCCTTTACTTGTGGGATATTCTCCTTCCCAACAGGAAGTGGCAAAGAGAGCACACAGCAGAGCTGTCCATATAGCTCCCCCTCCAGCTCCACCCCCTCAGTCATTCTCTTTGCCGGCTCTAAGCAATCGGAAGGGTAAAGTGAATGTGGTAAAAAAATGTAGTTTTTATTTTCAACAAGCAAGATTTTGTTATTTTAAATGGTACCGGTGTGTACTATTTACTCTCTAGAAGAAAGGAGTTTAAGATTTCTGCAGGGAGGAAGATGGTTTTAGCATGTTGTAACTAAAATCCACTGCTGTTCCCACACAGGACTGAGGAGTGCAAGAAAACTTCAGTTGGGGGGAACGGTTTGCAGGTTAGGCTGCAATAAGGTATGTTCAGTCTTTTTTCTTCTAGACAAGACTGTGATAATGCTAGAGAAGACTGATAATATCCCCATGAGGGAAGGGTAAGCTGTATTCAGAGACTAAGTATGGAATTTCAAGCTTACATAACAGGGCTAGTTTATGCTGGTTGACACTACTTTCAAGGCAAACGGTTTTTATTGAAAATATCGTTTTTTTGAGACACTTTGAAGGTTCCTTTGGGTTTCTTTCAGGGGTTGTTACCCACATGGCTAATATTAAAACACTATGGAGTGTTTCTTTAGGCCTCACAAGCACCATAGTGAGGTGGGAGGGGCCTAATTTCGTGCCTCAGTTGCGCAGTTATTAGGGATGCACCAAAATTTCGGCCGCAGAAAGTTTCGGCCGAAAATTGCATTTTTGGCTATTTCGGTTTTCGGTTATTTTGCCTGTTATTTTCGGTAAAATTGAGTAGCATGTTTCAAATGTGATGCTAGCCTAGAGCTGCTGTTTAAGTTTATTACTTAACTTACTGTTCTGCATATAATGAGTTTTCTAGGACTATACTTTATTTGGATAATTGGTCAAAAAACAACTGATAATATGATTCTGTTACATAGAACTAAATGAAGAATAATACAGTATATTGATATTTATAATTGTTTTAAGTAAGGATGCACCAAAATTTTGGTCGCAGAAACATTTTGGCCGAAAATGGCATTTGCCTGGGTTTTTTTTTCTTTGTAAAATTACTGTGTAGCATATTATTGTTTTAAGATATTTTTGTCCGATTTTAGTGTGTTACTTTCAATAAAAGTGTGGGCTTTTTTATTGGCTCTAATTATGCAAAAAAAAAAAAAAAACTAAAAAAAATGATTTTGAAAAAATACATTTTCGATATCAGTTTCGGTTTTCGGCCAAGTGCATCCCGGATTTTCGGATTCGGTTTCGGTCCAGAATTTCCATTTCGGTGCATCACTAGCAGTTATATTTGACTAGAAGTTCAGGCTGTTTCACATGGAGGGTCCTGCTGCAGTTTGAGGGCCTATAAGAAGCTTTTTCCCCACAAATCTGGTTCCTAAGGGCAGGTAGGGCCACAGCAGAGCTGTGGCAAGGTGCTGAACGTTTTTTAACCTTTTTTTGGCTTACTGTCGATCCGGTTTGGGCATTAAGGGGTTAATCGTTTTTATTGCTAGTGGTGCAATCTTACTAATGCTTTAGGTACATACTGTAAAAATTTCGAAAGGTTTGCTGCATTTTTTCACTGTTTTGCAAAATTGTGTGCCTTTTTTATCTCTTAAAGGCACAGTAACGTTTTTTTCAAAGTGTGTTTTTAGTTGATTAAAGTGATTTCCAAGCCTGCTTGTTTTACTACTAGTCTGTTAAACATGTCTGACACCAAGGAAAATCCTTGTTCAATGTGTTTAGAAGCCATGGTGGAACCCCCTCTCAGAATGTGTCCCACTTGTACTGATATTTCTATACACTTTAAAGAACATATTGTTACACTTAAAAATGTGGCCCAAGATGATTCTCAGACAGAAGGTAACGAGGTTAGCCCGTCAACCTCTCCCCAAGTGTCACAACCAGTTACGCCCGCTCAAACGACGCCTAGCACCTCTAGTGCGTCTAACTCTTTTACCTTGCAAGACTTGGCGGCAGTTATGAATAATACCCTCTCAGAGTTCTTATCTAAACTGCCCGTGTTACCTGCAAAGCGTGATAGCTCTGTTTTAAGAACAGATAATGAGCATTCTGACGCTTTAGTAGCCGTATCCGATATACTCTCACAACGCTCTGAAGTTGGGGTGAGGGATGTGCTGTCTGAGGGAGAAATTTCCGATTCAGGAAAGGTTTCTCCTCAGACAGATTCAGATATATTGGCTTTTAAATTTAAACTAGAACACCTCCGCTTATTGCTCAGGGAGGTATTAGTTACTCTGGTTGATTGCGACCCTATGGTGGTTCCAGAGAAATTGTGTAAAATGGACAAGTACCTGGAAGTTCCTGTTTACACTGATATGTTTCCGGTCCCTAAGAGGATTGCGGATATCGTTACTAGGGAGTGGGATAGACCAGGTATTTCCTTTGTTCCCCCTCCTGTTTTTAAGAAAAGAAAAAACAGAAGTGCCACATGGCCCAATATTGTTTGGTCCAAAGCTATAGCACCTCAATTAGTGCTATATGGGCAGTCTGGGATCTATTCGGTCACCCAGAAGACCAACTTCCTGCACAGGAACTGATGTCTATGTGGACAGAGAAGAAACACAGGTGCCTATATGGCCTAGTATTGTTGGGACAAGTTGACAGAATCAAATAATGATAAGAGTGGTACTCACAATGTATAAAGCACCTCTTTTGATGCTATAGGAGCATGAAGGGATCAATTCAGTCACCCAACAGACTTATAGCAAGGCATCCGGGTAGGTTCAGTGGTTCAGAGGATCCCAGAAGCTTGATGAAACAGCCATTGGCTGAGAAACGCGTTGCCTGTAATTTTATAATTTTTAATAAAGTCAGTTTTAGCATTTGAACACTTGCTGCTCTTTCTTTGGGATTTTTCTGCCTTTTTATATGAGGATATTCACCATTTGGACTACTCTGGGATCCTCTGAACCACTGAACCTACCCGGATGCCTTGCTACAAGTCTGTTGGGTGACTGAATTGATCCCTTCATGCTCCTATAGCATCAAAAGAAGTGCTTTATACATTGTGAGTACCACTCATCATTATTTGATTCTGTCAACTTGTACCAACAATACTAGGCCATATAGGCACCTGTGTTTCTTCTCTGTCCACATAGACATCAGTTCCTGTGCAGGAAGTTGGTCTTCTGGGTGACCGAATAGATCCCAGACTGCCCATATAGCACTAATTGAGGTGCTCTTCTAAATGTGAGTCTGTTTCTTATTTCAAGATCTACAAGCTTTGGACCAAACAATATTGGGCCATGTGGCGCTTCTGTTTTTTCTTTTCTCTATAGATTGCTGTTCCTGGATCCTGGCCTGGATCTTCACAGATAGCTGCCTAATCTCCTCTCCAGAGACTTTACAACAATTCTATTGCCTGATATTTGTCTATCTTAGGCAATGATACATACTTATAATATAATTAATTGTTTCACATTATAATTGTATAACGACTTTTTTTGTAATTTTTAATTTCTGTATTTTTGAGATATATATATATATATATATATATATATATATATATATATATATATATATATGGATTTTTAATTGCTGTTGATCACTAGTATCACTAGTTTTTTCAATTTTGTGATTTATTTTGTCATTCACAATTTACACTATTGGTAATTATTGTTTTTATTCATATATTTATTTTTATCCTTTTTTATATTATATTTTCTGACACATTAGATGACTTAGTCTCCAGTGTCTATGTTTGTCTCACTAATTTAATTAATAGGGCGCCCCCTCACTTTTTTGCTGTTTTTAAGAAAATGTTCCCCATATCTGACCCCATGCGGGACTCGTGGCAGATGGTCCCTAAGGTGGAGGGGGCTATTTCTTCACTTGCATAATGAAAAATTAAGAAAATTTTTGTTCAACAAGGTTTTCTTCTCCAACCTATTGTGTGCATTGTTCCTGTAACTACTGCAGCTGCTTTCTGGTTCGAGGCGCTGGAAGATGCGCTCCAGACGGAGACCTCATATGAGGACATTATGGACAGAATTAAGTCTCTTAAGCTGGCTAATTCTTTTATCACAGATGCCGCTTTCCAACTAGCTAAGTTAACGGCAAAGAATTCAGGTTTCGCAATTTTAGTGCGCAGGGCGCTATGGCTTAAGTTCTGGCCGGCTGATGTGTCGTCAAAATCCAAACTCTTGAACATCCCTTTCAAAGGAAAGACCCTCTTCGGGCCTGAATTGAAAGAGATTATTTCAGAAATCACTGGGGGAAAAGGCCATGCTCTCCCTCAGGACAAGTCCTTCAAGATAAAGAACAAACAAAATAATTTTCGTTCCTTTTGGAATTTCAGGAGCGGTCTCGCTTCATCCTCCCCTGCTGCAAAGCAAGAGGGTAACGCTTCCCAACCCAGGTCAGCCTGGAAACCTTACCAGGGCTGGAACAAGGGTAAACAGGCCAAGAAGCCTGCAGCTGCCTCCAAGACAGCATGAAGGGGTAGCCCCATATCCGGGACCGGATCTAGTAGGGGGCAGACTCTCTCTCTTCGCTCAGGCCTGGGCAAGAGATGTACTCGATCCCTGGGCCTTAGAGATTGTATCCCAGGGATATCTTCTAGAATTCAAGGACTCCCCTCCAAGGGGAAGGCTCCACATTTCTCTTCTGTCTACAGACATGACAAAGAAAGAGGCGTTCTTATGCTGTGTAGAAGACCTACATACAATGGGAGTGATCCACCCAGTTCCAATTGCGGAACAAGGGCTGGGTTTTTACTCAAACCTGTTTGTGGTTCCCAAGAAAGAAGGAACTTTCAGACCAATCCTGGATCTCAAAATTCTAAACAAATTCCTCAGAGTCCCATCATTCAAGATGGAGACCATTCGGACAATCTTACCAATGATCCAGGAGGGTCAATATATGACCACCGTGGATTTAAAGGATGCGTATCTGCACATTCATATCCACAAAGATCATCACCAGTTTCTCAGGTTCGCCTTTCTGGACAAGCATTACCAGTTTGTGGCTCTTCCTTTCGGGTTGGCCACTGCTCCCAGAATTTTCACAAAGGTGCTAGGGTCCCTCCTGGTGGTTCTAAGACCGCGGGGCATAGCAGTGGCGCCTTATCTAGACGACATCTTAATTCAGGCGTCAACTTTCCAAAGATCCAAGTCTCACACGGAAATAGTATTGGCCTTTCTGAGGTCTCACGGGTGGAAGGTGAACATCAAAAAGAGTTCTCTCTCCCCCCTCACAAGAGTTTCCTTCCTAGGAACTCTGATAGACTCGGTAGAAATGAAAATATTTCTGACGGAGGTCAGAAAGTTAAAACTCTTAACCACTTGCCGAGCCCTTCATTCCATTCCTCGGCCATCTGTAGCTCAGTGCATGGAGACAATCGGATTAATGGTAGCTGCAATGGACATAGTCCCTTTTGCACGGATACACCTCAGACCACTGCAACTATGCATGCTCAAACAGTGGAATGGGTATTATGCAGATTTGTCTCCTCAAATACAGCTGGACCAGGGGACCAGAGATTCTCTTCTCTGGTGGTTGTCTCAGGATCACCTGTCTCAGGGAATGTGTTTCCGCAGACCAGAGTGGATCATCGTAACGACCGACGCCAGTCTGTTGGGCTGGGGTGCAGTCTGGGACTCCCTGAAAGCTCAGGGCTTATGGTCTCAGGAAGAAGCTCTTCTCCCGATAAACATTCTGGAACTGAGGGCGATATTCAACGCGCTTCAGGCATGGCCTCAGCTAGCCGCGGCCAAATTCATCAGATTTCAGTTGGACAACATCACGACTGTAGCTTACATCAATCATCAAGGAGGAACAAGGAGTTCCCTAGCAATGACGGAAGTAACCAAAATAATCAGGTGGGTGGAGGATCACTCCTGCCATCTCTCAGCAATTCACATCCCAGGAGTAGACAACTGGGAGGCGGATTTTCTAAGTCGTCAGACTTTTCACCCGGGGGAGTGGGAACTCCACCCGGAGGTATTTGCCCAGCTGACTCAGCTATGGGGCACTCCAGAATTGGATCTGATGGCGTCCCGTCCGAACACCAAACTTCCTCTTTACGGGTCCAGGTCCCGGGATCCCCAGGCGGTGCTGATAGATGCTCTAGCAGCGCCTTGGTCCTTCAATCTGGCCTATGTTTTTCCACCGTTTCCTCTCCTCCCTTGTCTGGTTTCCAGAATCAAGCAGGAGAGGGCTTCGGTGATTCTGATAGCGCCTGTGTGGCCACGCAGGACCTGCTATGCAGACCTAGTGGACATGTCATCTGTCCCACCATGGACACTACCAATGAGGCAGGACCTTCTAATACAAGGTCCTTTCAAGCATCCAAATCTAATTTCTCTGCGTCTGACTGCTTGGAGATTGAACGCCTAATTCTATCATAGCGTCGGTTATTGATACCCTGATTCAGGCTAGAAAGCCTGTCACCAGGAAAATCTACCATAAGATTTGGCGAAAATATATTTTTTGGTGTGAATCCAAGGGTTACTCATGGAGTAAGATTAGGATTCCCAGGATATTGTCCTTTCTCCAAGAAGGATTGGAGAAAGGATTTTCAGCTAGTTCCTTAAAAGGACAGATATCTGCTTTGTCTATTCTTTTACACAAACGTCTGGCAGAGGTACCAGACGTTCAAGCGTTTAGTCAGAATCAAGCCTGTTTATAGACCTGTGGCTCCGCCATGGAGTCTGAATTTAGTTCTTTCAGTTCTGCAAGGGGTTCCGTTTGAACCTTTACATTCCATAGATATTAAGCTTTTATCTTGGAAAGTTTTGTTTTTGGTAGCTATCTCTTCTGCTCGAAGAGTTTCAGAGTTATCTGCTTTACAGTGTGATTCACCTTACCTGGTTTTCCATGCAGATAAGGTAGTTTTGCGTACCAAACCCGGTTTTCTTCCTAAGGTTGTGTCTAATAAGAATATTAACCAGGAAATTGTTGTTCCTTCTCTGTGTCCTAATCCTTCTTCGAAGAAGGAACGTCTGTTACACAATCTTGATGTGGTTCGTGCTTTAAAGTTCTATTTACAAGCAACTAAGGATTTCAGACAAACACCTTCATTGTTTGTTATCTATTCTGGTAAGAGGAGAGGTCAGAAGGCGACTGCTACCTCTCTTTCCTTTTGGCTGAAAAGCATCATCCGTTTGGCCTATGAGACTGCTGGCCAGCAGCCTCCCGAAACAATTACTGCTCATTCTACCAGAGCAGTGGCTTCCACATGGGCTTTTAAAAATGAGGCTTCTGTTGAACAGATTTGTAAGGCAGCGACTTGGTCTTCGCTGCATACTTTTTCCAAATTTTCCAAATTCTATACTTTTGCTTCTTCGGAGGCTATTTTTGGGAGAAAGGTTTTACAAACAGTGGTGCCTTCCGTTTAAGGTACCTGTCTTGTTCCCTCCCTTCATCTGTGTCCTAAAGATTTGGTATTGGTATCCCACAAGTAAAGGATGAATCCGTGGACTCGATACATCTTACAAGAGAAAACAGAATTTATGCTTACCTGATAAATTACTTTCTCTTGTGATGTATCGAGTCCACGGCCCGCCCTGGCTATTAAGTCAGGTAGCTTTTTTGTTTAAACTACAGTCACCACTGCACCCTATGGTTTCTCCTTTTTCTTCCTAACCTTCGGTCGAATGACTGGGGGGTGGAGCTGGAGGGGGAGCTATATGGACAGCTCTGCTGTGTGCTCTCTTTGCCACTTCCTGTTGGGAAGGAGAATATCCCACAAGTAAAGGATGAATCCGTGGACTCGATACATCATAAGAGAAAGTAATTTATCATGTAAGCATAAATTCTGTTTTTACCTCACAATCTTCTCATCTCAGCAGAGTAAGTTCTGTGTAAAAAGTTATACTCAGCTGCTGCTCAGCTGCAGGTAAAAAAAAATAAAAAAATGAAGAAATGAACTGCAGCCAATCAGCATCAACAGTGCTGAGGTCATGAACGCTTTTACTGTGATCTCATGAGATTTCACTCAACTCTCATGAGATTTCATAGTAAACTTCCTTAAACTGAATAGGGAAATACATAAGAGTGCACGAAGCTCAACCCCTTAGCTGTCCCAGGACAGACATACTGATTTGCTGCTTAGAAGCCCTTTACAATGGGATGTGGCTACTGAGGAACTTTTGAGGTAAAATATCTTTATTTTTTACATAGAGATGCTCAGGTGATATTTTCTAGTCAGCTTTTTACAGCTATACTGCATCACTTTCAAGTGGTTCAGCATTTGGGTATCATGGCCTTTTAAAGTGCTGGCCTTTGGAGTGTAGCCATTGGCTGTGTCTTGCTTTTTCTAAGCTGGTAAGTTTGTCTCATTTTTATTTTATTTTTCTTTAAAGTTACACGTTACCCATATGCTAAATTACTCGGAAGTCATGCAGCATATCTGCAAAATGCTAACTAGAAACAAGAACATCTCTATGTAAAAAAAAGGAAGATGTTTTATCTCTAAACATCTTCAGTTCGAGTAAGTGCTATGTGCGCAAATTATCCTTCAGCTACTCACTTTACTGTCTTGTGGGATTCCACCCTAACCTTGTGAGATTTCATAGTAACTGTATTTAAAGGGACACTGAACCCAAATTTTATCTTTCATGATTCAGATACAGCATGCAATTTTAAGCAACTTTCTAATTTACTCCTATTATCAATTTTTATTTTTATAATTTACAGTGGAACTATGCTGCGAGTAGTTACACTACCCTGATTATAATGGCGCTTTATTCGCATCTTGCGTCTGTGACAAGGGTTGTGATGCTGCCGCAAATTATTAGGGGCTGATTTAACAATGTGCGGACGTACATCGATAAATGCCAACAGCATACGCTGTCTGCATTTATCATTGCACAAGCATTTCTAGTGAAGTGCTTGTGCAATGCCACACCCTGCACATTTGTGGCCAATTGGCCGCTAGCAGAGGGTGTCAAACAACCTGATCATATTTGATCGGGCTCATTACTGTCCCCCGCCTTAGAGGTGGTGGACGAGTTAAGGTGCAGTGGTCTTAAGGCCGCTGCTTCTTAACTCCCGTTTCTGGCGAGCCTGAAGCCTCGTGCGGAAACAGATTCATTAAGATGCATACAGGGCTTGATAAATCGCCCCTATGTCTTATTAGCCGGTTTTATTGACTGTCAGACAGTATTTGTTACCGAGATACGTTAGAGCTACAAACATTATTTATCAGCTGATTTACTTCTGGTATCAAATCTACTTTATTCTCTTGGTATCCTTTGTTCATGTTTTAGATAGAACATTTTAAACAACTTTCCCATTTTACTTCTATTATCTAATTAGCTTTGTTATTTTGTATCCTTTGTTGAAAAGCATACATAGGTAGGCTCAGAAACAGCAATGCACTACTGGGAGCTAGCTGCTGATTGGTGGCTGCGCATATATGCCTCTTGTCTTTGGCTCACCAGATGTGCTCTGCTAGTTCCCAGTTATTCATTGCAGCTCTAGAGCTGACTTTATCTATGTGTTTAACCCATTTGCAAGGGTTAAACCAGCAAGTACAATAATACACTGCTTTTGTTTTAAACGTGTATGTTCCTTTTGATTTGCCAAACAATGCAGATTTATGCAGATTGAAAGGTGGTGCAACAGAAATTCTTTAATGCGCTGTGTAGCCATTACTCAGTGCTAGCAATGTATTTTGCTACTTAGAAGTGGCGCCGTCACTGGTACCGCTGTGCTTTAGATACACCACATTGGTTATGCGATAAGAGAGGAATTAAATTGACACTAAAGACAAAATTAAACTTTCATGATTCTGATAGAACATACAATTTTTAACAACTTTCCAATTTACTTCTGTTATCCAATTAGCTTTGTTCTCTTGGTATTCTTTGTTGAAGAGCATATCTAGGTAGGCTCAGGAATAGCAATGCTCTAGCATATAGATAACTGCTAATTGGTGCCTGCACATATATGCCTCTTGTCATTGGCTCACCAGATATGTTCAGCTAGCTCCCGTTATTGCTATCCAGAATGAAGCAAATTTGATCATAGAGGTAAATTTAAAATGTTTTACATTTACATTGTGTGCTCTGTCTGGATTGTGAAACAATAACTCTAGAATTCATGTTTGATTAAGCAGTAGCCATCTAAGGAGTTGATAAATGTACAACACACAAGCATTTGATTCTGGCAGTGACAGTGGAACTAATCATTATGGAAGCACCAATGTGTTTAGTTTGCAGTGATCTGTATTTCCACTGACATTAAAGTGTACTTTTCCTTTCATCTTTTTGTTACTTTTAATAACATTTTATTTGATTATTTTTACTAGTTAAAAGTCTGGATATATCCTGAAGGAACCCGCAATAACAGTGGTGACCTCCTGCCGTTCAAGAAAGGTGCTTTCCACCTTGCACTACAAGCCAAGGTAATAATACAACATACAATAATATGACGTGTTTACAATACAGTAATATAACGTGTTTACAATACAATAATATAATGTGTATACAATACAATAATATGATGTTTATACAATACAGTAATATAACGTGTTTACAATACAGTAATATAACGTGTATATAATACAATAATATAACATGTTTACAATACAATAATATAACGTGTATACAATACAGTTATATAACGTGTTTACAATACAGTAATATAATGTGTTTACAATACAATAATATAACGTGTATACAATACAATAGTATAACGTGTTTACAATACAATAATATGACGTGTTTACAATACAGTAATATAACGTGTTTACAATACAATAATATAATGTGTATACAATACAATAATACAATAATATGATGTTTATACAATACAGTAATATAATGTGTTTACAATACAGTATTATAAAGTGTTTACAATACAATAATATAACGTGTATACAATACAATAATATGAGGTGTTTACAATACAGTATTATAAAGTGTTTACAATACAGTAATATAACGTGTATACAATACAATAATATGAGGTGTTTACAATACAGTAATATAAAGTGTTTACAATACAATAATATAACGTGTATACAATACAATAATATGACGTGTATACAATACAGTAATATAACGTGTTTACAATACAGTAATATAACGTGTTTACAATACAATAATATAACGTGTATACAATACAGTAATATAACGTGTTTACAATACAATAATATAACGTGTATATAATACAATAATATGACGTTGTATACAATACAGTAATATAACGTGTTTACAATACAATAATATAACGTGTTTACAATACAGTAATATGACGTGTATACAATACAGTAATATAACGTGTTTACAATACAATAATATGACGTGTATACAATACAGTAATATAACGTGTTTACAATACAGTAATATAACGTGTATACAATACAATAATATGACGTGTATACAATACAGTAATATAACGTGTTTACAATACAGTAATATAACGTGTATACAATACAGTAATATGACGTGTTTACAATACAGTAATATAACGTTGTATACAATACAGTAATATAACGTGTATACAATACAATAATATGACGTATACATAACAGTAATATAACGTGTATACAATACAATAATATGACGTGTTTACAATACAGTAATATAACGTGTTTACAATACAATAATATAACGTTGTATACAATACAGTAATATAACGTGTTTACAATACAATAATATAACGTGTATACAATACAGTAATATAACGTGTTTACAATACAGTAATATAACGTGTATACAATACAATAATATGACGTGATTTACAATACAATAATATAACGTGTATACAATACAGTAGTATAGCGTGTTTACAATACAGTAATATAACGTGTATACAATACAATAATATTACGTGTATACAATACAGTAATATAACGTGTTTACAATACAATAATATAACGTGTATACAATACAATAATATAACGTGTTTACAATACAATAATGTAACGTGTATACAATACAGTAATATAACGTGATTACAATACAGTAATATAACGTTTATACAATACAGTAATATAACATGTTTGCAATACAATAATATAACGTGTATATAATACAATAATATGACGTATACAATACAGTAATATAACGTGTTTACAATACAATAATATAACGTGTTTACAATACAGTAATATGACGTGTATACAATACAGTAATATAACGTGTTTACAATACAATAATATGACGTGTATACAATACAGTAATATAACGTGTTTACAATACAGTAATATAACGTGTATACAATACAATAATATGACGTGTATACAATACAGTAATATAACGTGTTTACAATACAGTAATATAACGTGTATACAATACAGTAATATGACGTGTTTACAATACAGTAAGATAACGTGTTTACAATACAGTAATATAACGTGTATACAATACAGTAGTATAGCGTGTTTACAATACAATAATATGACGTGTATACAATACAGTAATATAACGTGTTTACAATACAGTAATATAACGTGTATACAATACAATAATATGACGTGTATACAATACAGTAATATAACGTGTTTACAATACAGTAATATAACGTGTATACAATACAGTAATATGACGTGTTTACAATACAGTAATATAACGTGTATACAATACAATAATATGACGTTGTATACAATACAGTAATATAACGTGTTTACAATACAGTAATATAACGTGTATACAATACAATAATATAACGTGTATACAATACAATAATATGACGTGTATACAATACAGTAATATGACGTGTTTACAATACAGTAATATAACGTGTTTACAATACAATAATATAACGTTGTATAAAATACAGTAATATAACGTGTATACAATACAATAATATGACGTTGTATACATAACAGTAATATAACGTGTATACAATACAATAATATGACGTGTTTACAATACAGTAATATAACGTGTTTACAATACAATAATATAACGTTGTATACAATACAGTAATATAACGTGTTTACAATACAGTAATATAACGTGTATACAATACAATAATATGACGTGTTTACAATACAATAATATAACGTGTATACAATACAGTAGTATAGCGTGTTTACAATACAGTAATATAACGTGTATACAATACAATAATATTACGTGTATACAATACAGTAATATAACGTGTTTACAATACAATAATATAACGTGTTTACAATACAATAATACAATAATATAACGTGTATACAATACAGTAATATAACGTGTTTACTATACAATAATATAACGTGTTTTATAACGTGTATACGATACAATATGACGTGTATACAATAATATAATGTGTTTACTTTACAATACAATAATATAACGTGTATACAATACAATAGTATAACGTGTATACAATACAATAGTATAACGTGTTTACAATACAGTAATATAACATGTTTACAATACAATAATATAACGTGTATACAATACAGTAATATAACGTGTTTACTATACAATAATATAACGTGTATACAATACAATAATATAATGTGTTTACAATACAATAATGTAATATGTATACAATACAGTAATATAACGTGTTTACAATACAATAATATAACGTGTATACAATACAATAATATGACGTGTATACAATACAATAATATAATAATATAACGTGTATACAATACAGTAATATAACGTGTTTACTATACAATAATACAGGTAGCCCTCAGTTTACGCCGGGGTTAGGTTCCAGAAGGAATGGTTGTAAATTGAAACTGTTGTAAATTGAAACCCAGTTTATAATGTAAGTCAATGGGAAGTGAGGGAGATAGGTTCCAGGCCCCTCTCAAAATTGTCATAAGTAACACCTAATACATTATTTTTAAAGCTTTGAAATGAAGACTTTAAATGCTAAACAGCATTATAAACCTAATAAAATAATCACACAACACAGAATATATAATTAAACTAAGTTAAATGAACAGAAACATTTGCTAAACAGCATTATAAACCTAATAAAATAATCACACAACACAGACTTCACGCATTTTTCTGCAAACATTTCTTTCTATGCATTCCAATCTGGACTGATTTTTTAGACAGGAAGATCTTGTTCCTTTTAAATCTGCTTGATAGCTCATGTCTGGTTAACCTGATTAATTTCAGCTTGCTTGGCTTTGCTGCAAAACAAGCGGACAGCTTCACCTACTGGCTATTTTAATAAATGCACTGCTTCTCAATGCTTTTCAATAGCAGTCACATGACTGGAAAAAAAGGTTGTTATTCTGAAACGGTGTAAATTGAACCGTTGTAAAACGAGGGCCACCTGTATAACGTGTTTACAATACAATAATATAACGTGTATACAATACAATAATATAACGTGTTTACAATACAATAATGTAATGTGTATACAATACAGTAATATAACGTGTTTACAAGACAATAATATAACGTGTATACAATACAATAATATGACGTGTATACAATACAGTAATATGACGTGTTTACAATACAGTAATATAACGTGTTTACAATACAATAATATAACGTTGTATAAAATACAGTAATATAACGTGTATACAATACAATAATATGACGTTGTATACATAACAGTAATATAACGTGTATACAATACAATAATATGACGTGTTTACAATACAGTAATATAACGTGTTTACAATACAATAATATAACGTTGTATACAATACAGTAATATAACGTGTTTACAATACAGTAATATAACGTGTATACAATACAATAATATGACGTGTTTACAATACAATAATATAACGTGTATACAATACAGTAGTATAGCGTGTTTACAATACAGTAATATAACGTGTATACAATACAATAATATTACGTGTATACAATATAGTAATATAACGTGTTTACAATACAATAATATAACGTGTTTACAATACAATAATACAATAATATAACGTGTATACAATACAGTAATATAACGTGTTTACTATACAATAATATAACGTGTTTTATAACGTGTATACGATACAATAATATGACGTGTATACAATAATATAATGTGTTTACTTTACAATACAATAATATAACGTGTATACAATACAATAGTATAACGTGTATACAATACAATAGTATAACGTGTTTACAATACAGTAATATAACATGTTTACAATACAATAATATAACGTGTATACAATACAGTAATATAACGTGTTTACTATACAATAATATAACGTGTATACAATACAATAATATAATGTGTTTACAATACAATAATGTAATATGTATACAATACAGTAATATAACGTGTTTACAATACAATAATATAACGTGTATACAATACAATAATATGACGTGTATACAATACAATAATATAATAATATAACGTGTATACAATACAGTAATATAACGTGTTTACTATACAATAATACAGGTAGCCCTCAGTTTACGCCGGGGTTAGGTTCCAGAAGGAATGGTTGTAAATTGAAACTGTTGTAAATTGAAACCCAGTTTATAATGTAAGTCAATGGGAAGTGAGGGAGATAGGTTCCAGGCCCCTCTCAAAATTGTCATAAGTAACACCTAATACATTATTTTTAAAGCTTTGAAATGAAGACTTTAAATGCTAAACAGCATTATAAACCTAATAAAATAATCACACAACACAGAATATATAATTAAACTAAGTTAAATGAACAGAAACATTTGCTAAACAGCATTATAAACCTAATAAAATAATCACACAACACAGACTTCACGCATTTTTCTGCAAACATTTCTTTCTATGCATTCCAATCTGGACTGATTTTTTAGACAGGAAGATCTTGTTCCTTTTAAATCTGCTTGATAGCTCATGTCTGGTTAACCTGATTAATTTCAGCTTGCTTGGCTTTGCTGCAACACAAGCGGACAGCTTCACCTACTGGCTATTTTAATAAATGCACTGCTTCTCAATGCTTTTCAATAGCAGTCACATGACTGGAAAAAAAGGTTGTTATTCTGAAACGGTGTAAATTGAACCGTTGTAAAACGAGGGCCACCTGTATAACGTGTTTACAATACAATAATATAACGTGTATACAATACAATAATATAACGTGTTTACAATACAATAATGTAATGTGTATACAATACAGTAATATAACGTGTTTACAAGACAATAATATAACGTGTATACAATACAATAATATGACGTGTTTACAATACAATAATATAACGTGTATACAATACAATAATATAACGTGTTTACTATACAATAATATAACGTGTTTTATAATGTGTATACAATACAATAATATGACGTGTATACAATACAATAATATAACGTGTATACAATACAATAATACAATAATATGACGTGTATACAATACAATAATACAATAATATGATGTGCGTACAATACAATAATACAATAATATGACGTGTGTACAATACAATAATACAATAATATGATGTGTGTACAATACAATAATACAATAATATGGCGTGTATACAATACAATAATATAACGTGTATACAATACAATAATACAATAATATGGCGTGTATACAATACAGTAATGCAATAATATGACGTGTGTACAATACAATAATACAATAATATGATGTGTGTACAATACAATAATACAATAATATGGCGTGTATACAATACAGTAATACAATAATATGACGTGTGTACAATACAATAATACAATAATATGATGTGTGTACAATACAATAATACAATAATATAACGTGTATACAATACAATAATACAATAATATGGCGTGTATACAATACAGTAATACAATAATATGACGTGTGTACAATACAATAATACAATAATATGACGTGTGTACAATACAATAATACAATAATATGATGTGTGTACAATACAATAATACAATAATATGGCGTGTATACAATACAATAATACAATAATATGACGTGTGTACAATACAATAATACAATAATATGATGTGTGTACAATACAATAATATGACGTGTATACAATAATACAATAATATGATGTGTGTACAATACAATTATACAATAATATGATGTGTGTACAATACAATAATACAATAATATGGCGTGTATACAATACAATAATACAATAATATGATGTGTGTACAATACAATAATATGGCGTGTATACAATACAATAATACAATAATATGGCGTGTATACAATACAATAATACAATAATATGATGTGTGTACAATACAATAATACAATAATATGGCGTGTATACAATACAATAATACAATAATATGATGTGTGTACAATACAATAATATGACGTGTGTACAATACAATAATACAATAATATGATGTGTGTACAATACAATAATATGGCGTGTATACAATACAATAATACAATAATATGGCGTGTATACAATACAGTAATACAATAATATGACTTGTATACAATACAATAATACAATAATATGATGTGTGTACAATACAATAATACAATAATATGATGTGTGTACAATACAATAATATGGCGTGTATACAATACAGTAATACAATAATATGACGTGTGTACAATACAATAATACAATAATATGACGTGTATACAATACAGTAATACAATAATATGACGTGTATACAATACAGTAATACAATAATATGATGTGTGTACAATACAATAATACAATAATATGACGTGTGTACAATACAATAATACAATAATATGACGTGTATACAATACAATAATACAATAATATGATGTGTGTACAATACAATAATATGACGTGTGTACAATACAATAATACAGTAATATAACGTGTATACAATACAGTAATACAATAATGACATGTGTACAATACAGTAATACAATAATATGACGTGTGTACAATACAATAATACAATAATATGACGTGTATACAATACAATAATACAATAATATGATGTGTATACAATACAATAATATGACGTGTGTACAATACAATAATACAGTAATATAACGTGTATACAATACAGTAATACAATAATATGGCGTGTATACAATACAGTAATACAATAATATGACGTGTGTACAATACAATAATACAATAATATGATGTGTGTACAATACAATAATATGATGTGTGTACAATACAATAATATGGCGTGTATACAATACAGTAATACAATAATATGGCGTGTATACAATACAATAATACAGTAATATAACGTGTATACAATACAATAATACAATAATATGACGTGTATACAATACAATAATATGATGTGTGTACAATACAATAATACAGTAATTTCTTCTGTTAAGTGTGATCAGTCCACGGGTCATCATTACTTCTGGGATATTACTCCTCCCCAACAGGAAGTGCAAGAGGATTCACCCAGCAGAGCTGCATATAGCTCCTCCCCTCTACGTCACTCCCAGTCATTCTCTTGCACCCAACGACTAGATAGGATGTGTGAGAGGACTATGGTGATTATACTTAGTTTTATATCTTCAATCAAAAGTTTGTTATTTTAAAATAGCACCGGAGTGTGTTATTATCTCTCTGGCAGAGTTTGAAGAAGAATCTACCAGAGTTTTTGTTATGATTTTAGCCGGAGTAGTTAAGATCATATTGCTGTTTCTCGGCCATCTGAGGAGAGGTAAACTTCAGATCAGGGGACAGCGGGCAGATGAATCTGCATAGAGGTATGTAGCAGTTTTTATTTTCTGACAATGGAATTGATGAGAAAATCCTGCCATACCGATATAATGTCATGTATGTATACTTTACACTTCAGTATTCTGGGGAATGGTACTTCACTAGAATTACACTGTAAGAAATAATAAAGCTGTTTAATAACTAGAGATTATGTTTAACGTTTTTGCTGGAATGTAAAATCGTTTTCATTTACTGAGGTACTGAGTGAATAAATGTTTGGGCACTATTTTTCCACTTGGCAGTTGCTTAATCTGTTTTCTGACAGTTTCTGTTCTCCCTCACTGCTGTGTGTGAGGGGGAGGGGCCGTTTGTTGGCGCTTTTTCTACACATCAAATATTTCAGTCAGCAACTCATTGTATTCCCTGCATGATCCGGTTCATCTCTACAGAGCTCAGGGGTCTTCAAAACTTATTTTGAGGGAGGTAATTTCTCTCAGCAGAGCTGTGAGAATTATAGTTTGACTGAGATAAAAAACGTTTATTCTGTAATTTGTTTCCTGCTTTCAGAATTTGTTATCTTTGCTAATGGGATTAAACCTTTGCTAAAGTTGTGTTATTTACAAGGATTGAGGCTATAACTGTTTCAATTTATTAATTTTCAACTGTCATAGATCTTCTGTGCTTCTTAAAGGCACAGTACGTTTTAATATTATTCTAATTGAATTGTATTTCCAAGTTACAAGTTTATTTGCTAGTGTGTTAAACATGTCTGATTCAGAGGATGATACCTGTGTCATTTGTTGCAATGCCAAAGTGGAGCCCAATAGAAATTTATGTACTAACTGTATTGATGCTACTTTAAATAAAAGTCAATCTGTACAAATTGAACAAATTTCACCAAACAACGAGGGGAGAGTTATGCCGACTAACTCGCCTCACGTGTCAGTACCTACATCTCCCGCTCAGAGGGAGGTGCGTGATATTGTAGCGCCGAGTACATCTGGGCGGCCATTACAAATCACATTACAGGATATGGCTACTGTTATGACTGAGGTTTTGGCTAAATTACCAGAGCTAAGAGGTAAGCGTGATCACTCTGGGGTGAGAACAGAGTGCGCTGATAATATTAGGGCCATGTCAGACACTGCGTCACAGGTGGCAGAACATGAGGACGGAGAGCTTCATTCTGTGGGTGACGGTTCTGATCCAAACAGACTGGATTCAGATATTTCAAATTTTAAATTTAAACTGGAAAACCTCCGTGTATTACTAGGGGAGGTGTTAGCGGCTCTGAATGATTGTAACACAGTTGCAATACCAGAGAAAATGTGTAGGTTGGATAAATATTTTGCGGTACCGACGAGTACTGAGGTTTTTCCTATACCTAAGAGACTTACTGAAATTGTTACTAAGGAGTGGGATAGACCCGGTGTGCCGTTCTCACCCCCTCTGATATTTAGAAAAATGTTTCCAATAGACGCCACCACAAGGGACTTATGGCAAACGGTCCCTAAGGTGGAGGGAGCAGTTTCTACCTTAGCTAAGCGTACCACTATCCCGGTGGAGGATAGCTGTGCTTTCTCCAACATAGGTGTGTCCGGTCCACGGCGTCATCCTTACTTGTGGGATATTCTCTTCCCCAACAGGAAATGGCAAAGAGCCCAGCAAAGCTGGTCACATGATCCCTCCTAGGCTCCGCCTACCCCAGTCATTCTCTTTGCCGTTGTTCAGGCAACATCTCCACGGAGATGGCTTAGAGTTTTTTAGTGTTTAACTGAAATGTTGGCCCCCGATCCGGGACCGGATCTGGTGGGGGGCAGACTCTCTCTCTTCGCTCAGGCTTGGGCAAGAGATGTTCTGGATCCTTGGGCGCTAGAAATAGTCTCCCAAGGTTATCTTCTGGAATTCAAGGGACTTCCCCCAAGGGGGAGGTTCCACAGGTCTCAGTTGTCTTCAGACCACATAAAAAGACAGGCATTCTTACATTGTGTAGAAGACCTGTTAAAAATGGGAGTGATTCATCCCGTTCCATTAAGAGAACAAGGGATGGGGTTCTACTCCAATCTGTTTATAGTTCCCAAAAAAGAGGGAACGTTCAGACCAATCTTAGATCTCAAGATCTTAAACAAGTTTCTCAAGGTTCCATCGTTCAAGATGGAAACCATTCGAACTATTCTTCCTTCCATCCAGGAAGGTCAATTCATGACCACGGTGGATTTAAAGGATGCGTATCTACATATTCCTATCCACAAGGAACATCATCGGTTCCTGAGGTTCGCATTCCTGGACAAACATTACCAGTTCGTGGCGCTTCCTTTCGGATTAGCCACTGCTCCAAGGATTTTCACAAAGGTACTAGGGTCCCTTCTAGCTGTGCTAAGACCAAGGGGCATTGCTGTAGTACCTTACTTGGACGACATTCTGATTCAAGCGTCGTCCCTTCCTCAAGCAAAGGCTCACACGGACATTGTCCTGGCCTTTCTCAGATCTCACGGATGGAAAGTGAACGTGGAAAAGAGTTCTCTATCTCCGTCAACAAGGGTTCCCTTCTTGGGAACAATAATAGACTCCTTAGAAATGAGGATTTTTCTGACAGAGGCCAGAAAAACAAAACTTCTAGACTCTTGTCGGATACTCCATTCCGTTCCTCTTCCTTCCATAGCTCAGTGCATGGAAGTGATCGGGTTGATGGTAGCGGCAATGGACATAGTTCCTTTTGCACGCATTCATCTAAGACCATTACAACTGTGCATGCTCAGTCAGTGGAATGGGGACTATACAGACTTGTCTCCGAAGATACAAGTAAATCAGAGGACCAGAGACTCACTCCGTTGGTGGCTGTCCCTGGACAACCTGTCACGAGGGATGACATTCCGCAGACCAGAGTGGGTCATTGTCACGACCGACGCCAGTCTGATGGGCTGGGGCGCGGTCTGGGGATCCCTGAAAGCTCAGGGTCTTTGGTCTCGGGAAGAATCTCTTCTACCGATAAATATTCTGGAACTGAGAGCGATATTCAATGCTCTCAAGGCTTGGCCTCAGCTAGCGAGGGCCAAGTTCATACGGTTTCAATCAGACAACATGACAACTGTTGCGTACATCAACCATCAGGGGGGAACAAGGAGTTCCCTGGCGATGGAAGAAGTGACCAAAATCATTCTATGGGCGGAGTCTCACTCCTGCCACCTGTCTGCTATCCACATCCCAGGAGTGGAAAATTGGGAAGCGGATTTTCTGAGTCGTCAGACATTGCATCCGGGGGAGTGGGAACTCCATCCGGAAATCTTTGCCCAAGTCACTCAGCGGTGGGGCATTCCAGACATGGATCTGATGGCCTCTCGTCAGAACTTCAAAGTTCCTTGCTACGGGTCCAGATCCAGGGATCCCAAGGCGGCTCTAGTGGATGCACTAGTAGCACCTTGGACCTTCAAACTAGCTTATGTGTTCCCGCCGTTTCCTCTCATCCCCAGGCTGGTAGCCAGGATCAATCAGGAGAGGGCGTCGGTGATCTTGATAGCTCCTGCGTGGCCACGCAGGACTTGGTACGCAGATCTGGTGAATATGTCATCGGCTCCTCCTTGGAAGCTACCTTTGAGACGAGACCTTCTTGTTCAGGGTCCGTTCGAACATCCGAATCTGGTTTCACTCCAGCTGACTGCTTGGAGATTGAACGCTTGATCTTATCGAAGCGAGGATTCTCAGATTCTGTTATCGATACTCTTGTTCAGGCCAGAAAGCCTGTAACTAGAAAGATTTACCACAAAATTTGGAAAAAATATATCTGTTGGTGTGAATCTAAAGGATTCCCTTGGGACAAGGTTAAGATTCCTAGGATTCTATCCTTCCTTCAAGAAGGATTGGAAAAAGGATTATCTGCAAGTTCCCTGAAGGGACAGATTTCTGCCTTGTCTGTGTTACTTCACAAAAAGCTGGCCGCTGTGCCAGATGTTCAAGCCTTTGTTCAGGCTCTGGTTAGAATTAAGCCTGTTTACAAACCTTTGACTCCTCCTTGGAGTCTCAATTTAGTTCTTTCAGTTCTTCAGGGGGTTCCGTTTGAACCCTTGCATTCCGTTGATATTAAGTTATTATCTTGGAAAGTTTTGTTTTTAGTTGCAATTTCTTCTGCTAGAAGAGTTTCAGAATTATCTGCTCTGCAGTGTTCTCCTCCTTATCTGGTGTTCCATGCAGATAAGGTGGTTTTACGTACTAAACCTGGTTTTCTTCCAAAAGTTGTTTCTAACAAAAACATTAACCAGGAGATTATCGTACCTTCTCTGTGTCCGAAACCAGTTTCAAAGAAGGAACGTTTGTTGCACAATTTGGATGTTGTTCGCGCTCTAAAATTCTATTTAGATGCTACAAAGGATTTTAGACAAACATCTTCCTTGTTTGTTGTTTATTCTGGTAAAAGGAGAGGTCAAAAAGCAACTTCTACCTCTCTCTCTTTTTGGATTAAAAGCATCATCAGATTGGCTTACGAGACTGCCGGACGGCAGCCTCCCGAAAGAATCACGGCTCATTCCACTAGGGCTGTGGCTTCCACATGGGCCTTCAAGAACGAGGCTTCTGTTGATCAGATATGTAGGGCAGCGACTTGGTCTTCACTGCACACTTTTACCAAATTTTACAAGTTTGATACTTTTGCTTCTTCTGAGGCTATTTTTGGGAGAAAGGTTTTGCAAGCCGTGGTGCCTTCCATTTAGGTGACCTGATTTGCTCCCTCCCTTCATCCGTGTCCTAAAGCTTTGGTATTGGTTCCCACAAGTAAGGATGACGCCGTGGACCGGACACACCTATGTTGGAGAAAACAGAATTTATGTTTACCTGATAAATTACTTTCTCCAACGGTGTGTCCGGTCCACGGCCCGCCCTGGTTTTTTTAATCAGGTCTGATAATTTATTTTCTTTAACTACAGTCACCACGGTACCATATGGTTTCTCCTATGCAAATATTCCTCCTTAACGTCGGTCGAATGACTGGGGTAGGCGGAGCCTAGGAGGGATCATGTGACCAGCTTTGCTGGGCTCTTTGCCATTTCCTGTTGGGGAAGAGAATATCCCACAAGTAAGGATGACGCCGTGGACCGGACACACCGTTGGAGAAAGTAATTTATCAGGTAAACATAAATTCTGTTTTTTCAGATCCAATGGATAAAAAATTAGAGGGTTACCTTAAGAAAATGTTTGTTCAACAAGGTTTTATATTGCAACCCCTTGCATGCATTGCGCCGATCACGGCTGCAGCGGCATTCTGGATTGAGTCTCTGGAAGAGAACATTGGTTCAGCTACTCTGGACGACATTACGGACAGGCTTAGAGTCCTTAAACTAGCTAATTCATTCATTTCGGAGGCCGTAGTACATCTTACTAAACTTACGGCGAAGAATTCAGGATTCGCCATTCAGGCACGCAGGGCGCTGTGGCTAAAATCCTGGTCAGCTGATGTTACTTCTAAGTCTAAATTGCTTAATATACCTTTCAAAGGGCAGACCTTATTCGGGCCCGGGTTGAAAGAGATTATCGCTGACATTACAGGAGGTAAAGGCCATGCCCTGCCTCAGGACAAAGCCAAAGCCAAGACTAGACAGTCTAATTTTCGTTCCTTTCGTAATTTCAAAGCAGGAGCAGCATCAACTTCCTCTGCACCAAAACAGGAAGGAGCTGTTGCTCGCTACAGACAAGGCTGGAAACCTAACCAGTCCTGGAACAAGGGCAAGCAGACTAGGAGACCTGCTGCTGCCCCTAAAACAGCATGAATTGAGGGCCCCCGATCCGGGATCGGATCTAGTGGGGGGCAGACTTTCTCTCTTCGCCCAGGCTTGGGCAAGAGATGTTCAGGATCCCTGGGCGCTAGAGATAATATCTCAGGGATACCTTCTGGACTTCAAATACTCTCCTCCAAGAGAGAGATTTCATCTGTCAAGATTGTCAACAATCCAGACGAAGAAAGAGGCGTTTCTACGCTGCGTACAAGAGCTCTTGTTAATGGGAGTAATCCATCCAGTTCCACGATCGGAACAGGGACAGGGGTTTTACTCAAATCTGTTTGTGGTTCCCAAAAAAGAGGGAACTTTCAGACCAATCCTGGACTTAAAGATCCTAAACAAATTCCTAAGAGTTCCATCGTTCAAGATGGAGACTATTCGGACAATTTTACCTATGATCCAAGAGGGTCAGTACATGACCACTGTAGATTTAAAAGATGCTTACCTTCACATACCGATTCACAAAGATCATTATCGGTACCTAAGGTTTGCCTTCCTAGACAGGCATTACCAGTTTGTGGCTCTTCCATTCGGATTGGCTACAGCTCCAAGAATCTTCACAAAGGTTCTGGGTGCTCTTCTGGCGGTACTAAGACCGCGGGGAATCTCGGTAGCTCCATACCTAGACGACATTCTGATACAAGCTTCAAGCTTTCAAACTGCCAAGTCTCATACAGAGTTAGTGCTGGCATTTCTAAGGTCACATGGATGGAAGGTGAACGAAAAGAAAAGTTCACTCGTTCCACTCACAAGAGTTCCCTTCCTGGGGACTCTTATAGATTCTGTAGAAATGAAGATTTACCTGACAGAGGACAGGCTAACAAGACTTCAAAGTGCTTGCCGCACCCTTCATTCCATTCAACACCCGTCAGTGGCTCAATGCATGGAGGTAATCGGCTTAATGGTAGCGGCAATGGACATAGTACCCTTTGCACGCTTACACCTCAGACCACTGCAACTGTGCATGCTAAGTCAGTGGAATGGGGATTACTCAGACTTATCCCCTTCTCTGAATCTGGATCAAGAGACCAGAAATTCTCTTCTATGGTGGCTTTCTCGGCCACATCTGTCCAGGGGGATGCCATTCAGCAGACCAGACTGGACAATTGTAACAACAGACGCCAGCCTTCTAGGTTGGGGTGCCGTCTGGAATTCTCTGAAGGCTCAGGGACAATGGAGTCAGGAGGAGAGTCTCCTGCCAATAAACATTCTGGAATTGAGAGCAGTTCTCAATGCCCTCCTGGCTTGGCCCCAGTTGACAACTCGGGGGTTCATCAGGTTTCAGTCGGACAACATCACGACTGTAGCTTACATCAACCATCAGGGAGGGACAAGAAGCTCCCTAGCTATGATGGAAGTATCAAAGATAATTCGCTGGGCAGAGTCTCACTCTTGCCACCTGTCAGCAATCCACATCCCGGGAGTGGAGAACTGGGAGGCGGATTTCTTAAGTCGTCAGACTTTTCATCCGGGGGAGTGGGAACTTCATCCGGAGGTCTTTGCCCAAATACTTCGACGTTGGGGCAAACCAGAGATAGATCTCATGGCGTCTCGACAGAACGCCAAGCTTCCTCGTTACGGGTCCAGATCCAGGGATCCAGGAGCAGTCCTGATAGATGCTCTGACAGCACCTTGGGACTTCAGGATGGCTTACGTGTTTCCACCCTTCCCGTTACTTCCTCGATTGATTGCCAGAATCAAACAAGAGAGAGCATCAGTGATTCTAATAGCACCTGCGTGGCCACGCAGGACTTGGTATGCAGACCTGGTGGACTTGTCATCCTGTCCACCTTGGTCTCTACCTCTGAAACAGGACCTTCTGATACAGGGTCCCTTCAAACATCAAAATCTAACTTCTCTGAAGCTGACTGCTTGGAAATTGAACGCTTGATTTTATCAAGACGTGGGTTTTCTGAGTCAGTTATTGATACCTTAATACAGGCTAGGAAACCTGTTACCAGAAAGATTTACCATAAGATATGGCGTAAATACCTATATTGGTGTGAATCCAAAGGTTACTCTTGGAGTAAGGTTAGGATTCCTAGGATATTGTCTTTTCTACAAGAAGGTTTAGAAAAGGGTTTATCTGCTAGTTCATTAAAGGGACAGATCTCAGCTCTGTCCATTCTGTTACACAAACGTCTGTCAGAAGTTCCTGACGTCCAGGCTTTTTGTCAGGCTTTGGCCAGGATTAAGCCTGTGTTTAAAACTGTTGCCCCACCATGGAGTTTAAACCTTGTTCTTAATGTTTTACAGGGCGTTCCGTTTGAACCCCTTCATTCCATTGATATAAAGTTGTTATCTTGGAAAGTTCTATTTTTAATGGCTATTTCCTCGGCTCGAAGAGTCTCTGAATTATCAGCCTTACATTGTGATTCTCCTTATTTGATTTTTCATTCGGATAAGGTAGTCCTGCGTACTAAACCTGGGTTCTTACCTAAGGTAGTTACTAACAGGAATATCAATCAAGAGATTGTTGTTCCTTCTTTATGCCCAAATCCTTCTTCAAAGAAGGAACGTCTACTGCACAACCTGGATGTAGTCCGTGCTCTAAAATTTTACTTACAGGCAACTAAGGAATTTCGACAAACGT
The DNA here is from genome assembly GCF_027579735.1 of Bombina bombina. Lineage (NCBI taxonomy): Eukaryota > Metazoa > Chordata > Amphibia > Anura > Bombinatoridae > Bombina > Bombina bombina. The sequence continues at coordinate 17,348,591 of NC_069510.1, read as the reverse complement.
CTTCTCTGTTTGTCATTTACTCTGGGCAGAGGAGAGGTCAAAAAGCTTCCGCTACCTCTCTTTCTTTTTGGCTTCGTAGCATAATTCGTTTAGCTTATGAGACTGCTGGACAGCAGCCTCCTGAAAGAATTACAGCTCATTCTACTAGAGCTGTGGCTTCCACTTGGGCCTTCAAGAATGAGGCCTCTGTTGAACAGATTTGCAAGGCTGCAACTTGGTCTTCGCTTCATACTTTTTCCAAATTTTACAAATTTGACACTTTTGCTTCATCGGAGGCTATTTTTGGGAGAAAGGTTCTTCAGGCAGTGGTTCCTTCTGTATAAAGAGCCTGCCTATCCCTCCCGTCATCCGTGTACTTTTGCTTTGGTATTGGTATCCCAGAAGTAATGATGACCCGTGGACTGATCACACTTAACAGAAGAAAACATAATTTATGCTTACCTGATAAATTCCTTTCTTCTGTAGTGTGATCAGTCCACGGCCCGCCCTGTTTTTAAGGCAGGTAAATATTTTTTAATTTATACTCCAGTCACCACTTCACCCTTGGCTTTTCCTTTCTCGTTGGTCCTTGGTCGAATGACTGGGAGTGACGTAGAGGGGAGGAGCTATATGCAGCTCTGCTGGGTGAATCCTCTTGCACTTCCTGTTGGGGAGGAGTAATATCCCAGAAGTAATGATGACCCGTGGACTGATCACACTACAGAAGAAAGGAATTTATCAGGTAAGCATAAATTATGTTATAACGTGTATACAATACAGTAATACAATAATATGGCGTGTATACAATACAGTAATACAATAATATGACGTGTGTACAATACAATAATACAATAATATGGCGTGTATACAATACAGTAATACAATAATATGACGTGTGTACAATACAGTAATACAATAATATGGCGTGTATACAATACAGTAATACAATAATATGACGTGTGTACAATACAGTAATACAATAATATGGCGTGTATACAATACAGTAATACAATAATATGACGTGTGTACAATACAATAATACAATAATATGGCGTGTATACAATACAGTAATACAATAATATGACGTGTGTACAATACAATAATACAATAATATGGCGTGTATACAATACAGTAATACAATAATATGACGTGTGTACAATACAGTAATACAATAATATGGCGTGTATACAATACAGTAATACAATAATATGGCGTGTATACAATACAGTAATACAATAATATGACGTGTGTACAATACAATAATACAGTAATATAACGTGTATACAATACAGTAATACAATAATATGGCGTGTATACAATACAGTAATACAATAATATGACGTGTGTACAATACAATAATACAATAATATGATGTGTGTACAATACAATAATATGATGTGTGTACAATACAGTAATACAATAATATGATGTGTGTACAATACAATAATATGATGTGTGTACAATACAATAATATGGCGTGTATACAATACAGTAATACAATAATATGACGTGTGTACAATACAATAATACAATAATATGACGTGTGTACAATACAATAATACAATAATATGATGTGTATACAATACAATAATATGACGTGTGTACAATACAATAATACAGTAATATAACGTGTATACAATACAGTAATACAATAATATGGCGTGTATACAATACAGTAATACAATAATATGACGTGTGTACAATACAATAATACAATAATATGATGTGTGTACAATACAATAATATGGCGTGTATACAATACAGTAATACAATAATATGGCGTGTATATAATACAATAATATGATGTGTGTACAATACAATAATATGGCGTGTATACAATACAATAAATTGCGGGGAGGGGGAGAAAGAGTGAAGAAGAAAAAGAAAGGATTTGGAACAGCACTCTATCCTATTAGTAAATAGTGACTATGTTGCTAGTATGCAACTATATGGAGATTGAAATTAGTAAATAATAGTGGTAATTAAATGGTATGGCCATTCCATGAATCGATTAATACCGAAAAAATGATATGTGCACCCAGAATCAGTAAGGCAATATATCACATTCAGTATGAGATGACCAGAAACCCCAACATAGAGATATGTAATGATGATTCATAAGTATCTTGAATAAAAAGGGTCATATAGTATACAAATGGGAAATCTCAAATTTTGACTGTGAACATGCCTTACATGGGGTTTTATCGTCATTCCATTTTCCATCTATTAAGTGAATGTGGGACATGTTAACAAATTACCAAGACATACCCAGGTATATAATAAAATGAATAAAGTGTGTATTCTTGACTTATTGGTAATGAGAATGAAAACCCTATTGTTCTATTGTGGTGCACATAATTTGATTTCATGCACAGGCATTTAGATTTACCCTTTTAGTAGTTCTAAGATACACACACGCCATGTCAGATACATAACCTAAATAATGTAACCGCTTGATGTACATTGGACATTAAGTGCAGTTGGCATGTTGCTGCAAAATGCAGGTTTACGTAGACCGTTGAAAGACTAAGGCAGATGAATCTGTCAGTAATTCTAGTTGCACACATGTCATTCTGTTATATTCAGTGCCAATGTCGTAGCCGTTTATAAATACCAAATATCTAACACAGTTGGTATGTAATTATAGTGTGCATATCTATGGAAAACGCGGTGTGTTGGATGATGGATACAATGCGATCGTACATACATCAATTCACCCTAACAATGCAACAGTGGTTTCCAAGGTTTTGTTGACAATATATATGTCATAGGTAAACAATGGCTGTGAGTGGAGACATGATAGGCGTGTCTGGTAAACCGCCTACGATTGGCGGAACACTGCTAATTACAAGGTTTAAAAGGAAGCAGGTATAATCATTCGGCTTGTCAGTTCATATCATAAATTTTCACATTGAGAAAGGCTCCGATGTGAGAGCCGAAACGCGTTTGTGTGGTAATTCACCTCCTTTTGGGACTTGTCAATTCAATAGGAATTCAATCCCTTGTTTTTAATCCAGATTGCTGTTCTTAGCTGGCACCTGAAGCCGACGATTCCTGCTATCGGCCAGGAATACAGGAGAGCAGCTTCCAGCAACCTGGTTTTATTGTGGTGGTATTTTTCTTTTTTTGGTGTGATATAGGGGGACTGGGGTGGCCAGTTACAATTGTCCACCACCCTTTTTTAAGGTTGACCAATTAAAGTTTGTACAATTTTAATATACGTGCCATATAGCTAGTTAATCCCTAGCATACTTCACCAATCTCTTATAGCTGGAGCATACCACTATTATTTACTAATTTCAATCTCCATATAGTTGCATACTAGCAACATAGTCACTATTTACTAATAGGATAGAGTGCTGTTTCAAATCCCTTCTTTTTCTTCTCCACTCTTTCTCCCCCTCCCCGCAATTTATTGTATATTTAAAGGGATAGCACAGAGGGTTATTTAACCCTCTATTTACCTATAGATATTTACTTATCTCAGTGCCAATCTATTCACCATTACTACAAAGTGTATACAATACAGTAATATGACATGTATATAATACAATAATATGACATGAATACAATACAATACTATGACGTGTATACAATACAGTAATACAATAATATGACGTGTATACAATACAATAATACAGTAATATAACGTGTATACAATACAATAATACAATAATATGACGTGTATACAATACAATAATATAATGTGTATACAATACAATAATACAGTAATATAAAGTGTATGCAATACAATAAAATAATATAACGTATATACAATACAATAATACAGTAATATAACGTGTATGCAATACAATAAAATAATAATATAACGTGTATACAATACAATAATATAAGGTGTATACAATATAATAATATGATGTGTATAAAATACATTAATATAACATGTATGCAATACAATAATATGATGTGTATTCAATACAGTAATATAACATGTTTACAATACAATAATATAACGTGTATACAATACAATTATATGATGTGTGTACAATACAATAATACAATAATATGATGTGTGTATAATACAAAAATACAATAATATGATGTGTGTACAATACAATAATACAGTAATATGGCGTGTATACAATACAATAATACAATAATATGATGTGTGTACAATACAATAATATAACGTGTATGCAATACAATAATATATATATATATATATATAACAGCAATTAAAATTATGCTGTTGTATTTCCCCCAGAAATCAACTTTACCAAGCAGTGATTCCAACTACTCCCAGCTGATGAGTGGCAATAACCACAAAACAGCTGTCCTGGGATTGGTCTGAATCACTGTACTAACCCTAGCTAAGCTTAAAAGCTGTGTAATGCGGCGATGCTATGGCATAAAGGGAAGTCTTTTCAAAGAACAAGAGAGCACCAACGCCGTTAAGTAAAACAAAATTCTTTATTTCAAAAGGTTAAAAATTTTTACAGGACAGCAGTACCCTGTAATTAGTTAGATCAAGTGTAGAAAAATTGGCTTACGCGTTTCAGCATATAGCCGTAGTCATAGCCTGTCATTTTGTAATACACTTCGGTTTAAAAAGTACTGCCTAAAATATTATTGGTTATCCAAACTCCACCTCTAACTAATGAGCCAATGCCAGGTTGGGATTTTGTTGTTAGTGTTCAGCACAGTCATTGATTGCGAAAACATATGTACACAATAAACCCTATTAACAGGGCATATGTGCTGACAAATAACAAAACAAAACTCAATATGAAAGATACATTGTGGATATAAGTGAATGATGTATTCTAAATAAACTGTGTGTCCTATTACCCTCCGTTAAGCTATGTTGCTATTATAGTGGGTAAGTTAGTATTACTCTCTTGTAACATATTCCCTAGTTACTCTCAATCCTTGTTGGAGTATAGCAACCATTATATATAGTAGTTGGTTGCTTGATACAATATACAAAATACTCGGTTAGTAAGGATAGGTACAATGTAACATAGTTAACTATTAGATTTCTTTGTTTTAATATTTGTGGGAAATTGTTGTAAGAAAGATATAGAATAGATAGGATGTTATAATTCTCAAAAAATGTCTGAGTATAATGGGAAAGGGGTGATTCTATGTTATCACTGTTTTGACTAGAGAGAAATTATTATATGAATATAAATAACAAGGACCTCAAAGGAATGGAATACTGTCTTCTTTCTTGTTCAGACTATAAAAATAATTGACACAGTTACCAAATTTATTCCCAGTAATTTATCAAGTCGTATTTGGAGTTCAGACCCTCTGGATATCGTGTTCTGAGTCTGAACATCCAAAATGCTTCTCTTTTAGCCAACAATTTCTCAATATTACCTCCTCTTTTGGGAAGTTTTACTTTTTCTATCGCACACCATCGCAAGGTGTGTATAGATCCCTTGTGTCTGTTTTTAAAGTGACATACCAATGGAGTGCTAGACTTTCCTCTTGTGATGGTTGATAGATGTTCCCTTATTCGGGATTTTATGTCTCTAGAGGTGAGACCTATATATTGCATTCCACATTCTATGCAATATAGTAGATATACAACCTCTGTAGACATATAGTTCATACATGACTTTATCTTAAAAGTTTCTCCTGTCACATTGGAGGAGAAAGTTTTTGTTCTAGTCAAATGTTCACATGGTTTACATTTATTATGCCCACAGGGGTACATACCATTATTGGTTAACCATGAAGAAGATCTGGCAGTCTCAGTTTTTAGCATTGTTGGGGACAGCAGTGATCCCAATGTTGGACATTTTTTGGAGCTGCATCTAATACCTGTTTTGACAACTTCCACCAGTTTTTCATCAGCTTCCAAAATATGAAAGTGTTTCTTAATTATATTTACAATCTCAGGATATTGATTGCTATAATTGGTGGTAAAGTTGACCCCCTTAAACATTTCTTTGCCTGTGCCTTTTTCAGTTAGTAGGGATGACCTATTTATTTTGTCTACTTCTTTTCTCGCTTTCCTGATTACCATATTGGAATACCCCCTCTCTTTGAGTCTGTTTTCCAAAGCAATTGCTTCCTGTGAGAAATCACTTTCAAGAGTACAATTTCTCTTCAGGCGAATGAATTCACCTTTAGCTACCGCATGAGCTGTATGCTTCGGGTGACAACTCTTACCATGAAGCAATGAGTTGCCTGTTATTGCTTTTCTATAGATCTTAGTAACAACCTGTTTGTCATGAATGCCTTTAAGAGTCACATCTAGATAGTTAATTTCATCAAGACCAGTTTCAAAAGTGAATTTTAAACCTATTTGATTCTCATTCAGTCTATTGACAAATTTTACCACATCCCCTGCCTCCCCTTTCCATATAAAGAGGAGGTCATCAATGTATCTTACATACAAGAGGATGTCTTTTTTGTATTCATTTCCATCTCCAAAGATGTGGAACTGCTCCCACCAACCTAAAAATAGGTTGGCATATGAGGGGGCAAATTTTGCCCCCATAGCAGTTCCACATCTTTGGAGATAGAAAATATCCTGGAATTGGAAAAAGTTATGGGAAAGTAAAAACCGTGTAACTCTGATGATATATTTCTGAAAATCCAATGAGAATTCTGTGTAGTATTTCAAGAAAAATTCTATTGCTCTTATACCATCGTCATGGGGTATCGAGGAGTATAACGCCACTGCATCCACAGTGACCCAACAATAGTTCTTACTCCATTTTGTGTTTTTCATTATATTCAATACAGATTTGGTATCCCTGATGTAAGAGGGTAGAGTCTTTACTAGTGGATTTAAGATAGAATCTAGCCACTTTGAGAGATTTTCAAAGATTGACCCAATTCCACTTACTATTGGGCGTCCCTGGACGTTGTCCAAAGATTTGTGCACCTTTGGAAGGTGGTGGAACTGGGGTATTTTAGGATGTTCTACATACAGACATAATGCTGTCTCATTATCAATACACCCCAGCTCTACACCATCGTCCAATAGGTGACCAAGTTCCTCTGCAAATTGTTTAGTGGGATCCTTTCGTAGAACAGAATAATTGGCCCTGTTGTTCAATTGTCTCATTGCCTCATCTATATACATAGATTTATCCATTACCACTACTGTGCCGCCCTTATCTGCATTTTTGATGATTATATTATCATCTTGTTGCAGTGTCTTTATAGCCATTCTCTCTTTAAGAGAGATATTGTGTTTGGGTGCACTGTTATTGGTTTTCAAATTAATGAGATCTCTCTCTATTCTTGAATGAAAGGTTTCAATTATGTCCCCCCTTGATTGAATGGGATAAAATTTAGATTTAGATTTCATATGTATTCCCCTTGTGATGTTACCTTCATCATTAGTTGTCTCCATTCTTAGTTCATCTAGAGTTGTTACATCACATGTTTCTAAGAAACTAAGTCTATTTGAACTATCACTAATATTGATGTTTGTAACAGGAATGTCTTGGCAGGTATTATCCTGTCCAGAGAAATGTTTTTTTAAAGTGATGTTTCTCACTAATCTATTTACATCTATCATTGTTTGAAATATATCAAACTCCTCAGTGGGGGCAAAAGTTAAACCCAGACTCAATACTTTTATTTGTTCTTTACTCAATATTTTCTTGGAAAGGTTAATTACATTCCCTATTTGTATTTGCTGGTGGCCTTCTGTCCTCTCAATTGATACCTGTCCTTTGACTTGTGTTGTGGCCCTGGAACTGCTGATAGTGCTGGATCCCTGGGAAAAACCTGTTCTATATCAGAAGAGTGTGACCCTTGCATATTAGTAGCTGTAGGACTCTGTTTTTTGTTACTATTCTTGTTAGGATTTTGTCGTTGTTCTTTTGGTCTAACTACTAATGGTTCTGAAACTTGCACAGTGTTAACATTTTTAAGTATTCCTACAATGGAGTCATGTTGTCCCTCACTACCAGAGGATCTATCTTCAGAGGAATAATCAGGTTCGCTGTCTGAAAATGACACTGTCTTTCCTAATTTATTAGATTGTGTATTTTTGTTTTTATTCTTATTTTTGTTGTTGTTTCTACCCTTACTAGAATAATTGGATCTCTGTCTGAAACTGGCCCTTTGTTTTTTATTCCAAATATAAACAGTTTTTGTGTCATAGTCTTCCTTATCCCTAAGATACTTGGAATGTTTGTTTTCCATTACTGCTCGCTTATTAGTGGCTAGTGTCTGCCTAAGTAAATCATCATATTTGAGAAAATTCACATCATCCATTCTTTTGTTCATTTCTAACTGTAAAATATCAATTTCTTTTCTAACATGCAATAACTGATTTTTCTTGTAATTGACAAGCAACAACATTAATCTGGATGCACATTCTGAGAGGATTTCATTCCAAGTGTCCACAAAGTCAGTGTCATTCACATCCACTTCGAAAGTAGGAAATTTATAGACTCTCAGTCCTCTGGGTATCATTTTCATTTGAATGTACTTTTCTAAAGTCCAGAGATCCCATTGCAGCCTTGTTTCTTTTAATAGCAAATTCTCCATGCAATCAAACAGGTTGCCAAGGGTTAAGATGCCTTTGTCGTTAGAAAAGATTAGTTCACAGTCCACAGTGTTAGCATTTCTGTCAGATGCCGGCATAAGTGAGAAAAAGTTAGGGTTACTGCTGTCCATGTCTATATATATAGTCGCAAAAAATAGTCTTGCTGAGGTGTTTGCCAAGACACCTAAGAATAATTTCAAGTAACAAATGTAGGTAGCAAGAGTATTCACTGTAAGTTTGTCCTGTACGCTAATAGTTGCGTTGTGTTAGTGAAGCTTCTTAGCCTTAAGGTACAGTTAGGATGGCGGTCTTAGAGCAACTAATTAATAGTATGGTAATCAGTCCTGTTTATCAAACAGCAGATACACTGTTTACACAAAGTTCATAGGTGGGTCGGTATGTAGCGGACACAAGCTCATGTGCTGGCTGTAACAAACAAATCCCAAAATTTGGGCTCGGCGGCCCTCCCGGATAAATGCAGTTATCAAGCGCTGTGCACCATACAGAGATATATTGCCACGGCAGGCCCTCGCTACATACCTGTTCCCATACTTCAGTTCCGTGTCAGGATCCTTCTCTAGGTAGCGTGTACGGGTGTTTGCCGGAGACTCGCAGGGAAACCAGGTTCCGCTCCTTGACCCTTCCACTTGCTTACGCTCCTGAGCCCCAGATTCCTCTGTTCGATCCAACTTGCGGTACGTCAGTGACGTCACGGACAGGTGTGTGCTTGCCAGCCAATCCTATTGCGACTTCGATAGACCTGATTCGGCGTGGTGCAAATGGCAAGTAGATAATTTTCAAAGAACAAGAGAGCACCAACGCCGTTAAGTAAAACAAAATTCTTTATTTCAAAAGGTTAAAAAATGTTACAGGACAGCAGTACCCTGTAATTAGTTAGATCAAGTGTAGAAAAATTGGCTTACGCGTTTCAGCATATAGCCGTAGTCATAGCCTGTCATTTTGTAATACACTTCGGTTTAAAAAGTACTGCCTAAAATATTATTGGTTATCCAAACTCCACCTCTAACTAATGAGCCAATGCCAGGTTGGGATTTTGTTGTTAGTGTTCAGCACAGTCATTGATTGCGAAAACATATGTACACAATAAACCCTATTAACAGGGCATATGTGCTGACAAATAACAAAACAAAACTCAATATGAAAGATACATTGTGGATATAAGTGAATGATGTATTCTAAATAAACTGTGTGTCCTATTACCCTCCGTTAAGCTATGTTGCTATTATAGTGGGTAAGTTAGTATTACTCTCTTGTAACATATTCCCTAGTTACTCTCAATCCTTGTTGGAGTATAGCAACCATTATATATAGTAGTTGGTTGCTTGATACAATATACAAAATACTCGGTTAGTAAGGATAGGTACAATGTAACATAGTTAACTATTAGATTTCTTTGTTTTAATATTTGTGGGAAATTGTTGTAAGAAAGATATAGAATAGATAGGATGTTATAATTCTCAAAAAATGTCTGAGTATAATGGGAAAGGGGTGATTCTATGTTATCACTGTTTTGACTAGAGAGAAATTATTATATGAATATAAATAACAAGGACCTCAAAGGAATGGAATACTGTCTTCTTTCTTGTTCAGACTATAAAAATAATTGACACAGTTACCAAATGTATTCCCAGTAATTTATCAAGTCGTATTTGGAGTTCAGACCCTCTGGATATCGTGTTCTGAGTCTGAACATCCAAAATGCTTCTCTTTTAGCCAACAATTTCTCAATATTACCTCCTCTTTTGGGAAGTTTTACTTTTTCTATCGCACACCATCGCAAGGTGTGTATAGATCCCTTGTGTCTGTTTTTAAAGTGACATACCAATGGAGTGCTAGACTTTCCTCTTGTGATGGTTGATAGATGTTCCCTTATTCGGGATTTTATGTCTCTAGAGGTGAGACCTATATATTGCATTCCAGATTCTATGCAATATAGTAGATATACAACCTCTGTAGACATACAGTTCATACATGACTTTATCTTAAAAGTTTCTCCTGTCACATTGGAGGAGAAAGTTTTTGTTCTAGTCAAATGTTCACATGGTTTACATTTATTATGCCCACAGGGGTACATACCATTATTGGTTAACCATGAAGAAGATCTGGCAGTCTCAGTTTTTAGCATTGTTGGGGACAGCAGTGATCCCAATGTTGGACATTTTTTGGAGCTGCATCTAATACCTGTTTTGACAACTTCCACCAGTTTTTCATCAGCTTCCAAAATATGAAAGTGTTTCTTAATTATATTTACAATCTCAGGATATTGATTGCTATAATTGGTGGTAAAGTTGACCCCCTTAAACATTTCTTTGCCTGTGCCTTTTTCAGTTAGTAGGGATGACCTATTTATTTTGTCTACTTCTTTTCTCGCTTTCCTGATAAAGGGAAGTCTGCCTTAAAAAGCAGGCTAAAAGTAAAAAAGTGAGTCATTGTGAACCTCATTTGCATATCTCACTCAGAATCCTTTGCTGTATTGGAAACAGTGTAATCTGAGAGTTTCTGTGGGAAAAGCAAGTATTCTGACTTGTCTAGATTTGTAAATATATATATATATATATGTATGTATGTGTGTACATATGTATTTATGTATTTATATGTGTATATATTTATTTACAGACATATATACACATATAAACACATAAATACATATGTATACATATATTGAGAAACACACACATATGTGTATGTATATATATATATATTTACATATATGTGAATTGGAGCTCTGCAGTCAAGTAGATGAAAACATGTAAAAACATATTTATGAAATATTTATATTTACTAAAGTGTTATACTGTAAATATTTCACATTCCAATATTCTGCACATAGCAGAAAATGTTCTATGTATTTATAAATAGATATTCCTTTATATATCTGTATATAGCTATACCTATATATAATCATGTATATACTGTATAGGTATATATATTGTACCAAAATACCATCAGATATATGTAGAAATATGTATTTATGAATAAATAGAACATATACTTCTATGTGAAGTACATTGGAATGTTAAATATTCATATTTTCATGTCAGATTAGCGCACTTGGGAATATACAATCGAGTTTGCGTGTGAGTGGGGCGTTACGTTTTTCCCCACTTTTTTGATCTATTAACACATGCGTTAACAACATATTCCCGCAAAGAATAGTGTGTGTTTTTTTTTATAAATCTGTGTTGTGTTTGCAATTGTTTGATATCCATGAGAGCAGAGTATTTTTGTGTATTTTTGAAGAAAAGGTTAAACAGTAAAGACAATTTTTCACAGCCGCCTTTGCTAATTATTAACAAGGGTGCGAATATTAGTGGAGGCCTCTACGTTATCTGGCCAAATGTTTCAGTTTCGTTGAGCTGTTTTCCATTATTAATTTAGGATCCTACCTCCTCTGCTGTGACTTGTTAGGTACAGATATCTATATATAAGCTCCTAGGCTGATCAAGCAATTGCCATGTAGCATGTTGCAGGGTAGGGTTCCTATCTTACAGAATGCCATCTCCTTTCTTACAGCAATGTAAAGAACGTTTTTTTTTAAAGTGCAGGAAATTTGGCAACATAAATAACGTAAGCACATTAAAAGTTGTGTTTTTAATACACATAACAAACATTAATGAAAGCTTAGTGCCTATTAAATGTTATTCTGTGAATATAATTTATAAATGGGTAAACAAAACTCTGCATGATTATGATTTTCTTCTGTTTCTGATTATGTAATGTTGCTTTTCTATAACAATAGATAGGGGTATGAGAAACTACAGGATTAGCGTTGTAGGTTTAGTAATTTATTTATGTCCCTAATGGGTATTTGTTCGGCAGATGTTGCCGCACATGGTAAAACTGATTTAAAGGGTTTTACCTGAAATGCTCTGTGAAATCCAGTGCTTACGCTAATCCTGCTTGCAAAAGGACTGCAAAATACATTGAGAGAGATCCAGACCGTGCCGGCTATCCTGTTGTATGGGCTGTGCTCTAGTCTGTAACTGCAGATGAGACAGTGTCAGTACCACTGGTCTGCATTAACGGGACAGTCAACACCAAAATTGTTATAGTTTAAAAAGATAGATAATGCCTTTACTACCCATTCTCCAGCTTTGCACAACTAACATTGCTATATTAATATACTTTATAACATTTAAACCTTTACATTTTTGACTATCTCTAAGCCACTACAGGCAGCCTCTTATCACATGCATTTTTATTAGCTTTTCACAACAGGAGACTGCTAGTTCTTGTGGGCCATATAGATAACATTGTTCTTTCTCCAGTGGAGTTGTGCATGGCACAGCAATATTTGGCTAAAATGCAAGTCAATAGATAATAAATAAATAGCCATGTGACCAGGGAGCTGTCAGAAGAGGCTTAGATACAAAGTAATCACGGAGGTAAAAAGTATATTAAAGGGACAGTCAAGTCCAAAAATAGGGCATGTAATTTTAAACAACTTTCCAATTTACTTTTATCACCAATTTTGCTTTGTTCTCTTGGTATTCTTAGTTGAAAGCTAAACCTAGGAGGTTAATATGCTAATTTCTTAGACTTTGAAGGCCGCCTCTAATCTAAATGCATTTTGACAGTTTTTCACCACTGGAGGGCATTAGTTCATGTGTTTCATATAGATAATATTGAGCTTATGCACGTGAATTTACCGTGGAGTGAGCACTGATTGGCTAAAAAGTCTGTCAAAAGAGCTGAAATAAGGGGGCAGTCTGCAGAGGCTTTGATACAATGGGGCCCATTTATCAAGCTCCGGATGGCTGCAGGCTCGCCAGAAACACCAGTTATGAAGCAGCGGTCTGAAGACCGCTGCTCCATAACTTGTCCGCCTGCTCTAAGCAGGCGGACAGACATCCCGCAACTTCACCCTATCGAGTATGATCGGGTTGATTGACATCCCCCTGCTGGCGGCCAATTGGGCACAAATCTGCAGGGGGCGGCGTTGTACCAGCAGCTCACAAGAGCTGCTGGTGCAATGCTGAATACGGAGAGCATATTGCTCTCCGCATTCAGTGAGGTCTGTTGGACCTGATCCGCACTGTCGAATCAGGTCCGACAGACCTTTGTTAAATAGGGGCCTAAGTCATTACAGAGGTAAAACGTGTATTATTATAACTGTGCTGGTTATGCAATTGGGGAATGGGTAATAAAGGGATCATCTTTCTTTTTAAATAATAAAAAAATTGGAGTTGACTGTCCCTTTAAATTAATTGGGGGCTATTTAGAAGAAAATTATTATAACCCCAATTTATCATCGTGCCATCCAGTGGGGGATACCAAAACATAACAGAACATAGGCTCTTCCAACGTAGGGTGAGATTATAAGTGGAGCTAAAACGATTGGTGGCAGCAATTAGTGCTTATAAAATTAACTAGAGAGCAGATATAGATAGATAGATAGATAGATAGATAGATAGATAGATATTGTACCAAAACACCATCAGATACATGTAGAAATGTGTATTTCTGAATAAATAGAACATATTCTGTTATGTGAAGAACATTAGAATATGAAATATGAACATTTTCATGTCGGGTTAATGCTAATGAGAATGTGCAATCAGGTTTTTCTTCTTAAATTTAAAGAGTCCACACCTGCATTCATTACTTTTGCGAATTAAGAGCCTGGCCACAAGGAGGAGGCAAAGACACCCCAGCCAAAGGCTTAAATAGCTCTCCCACTTCCCTCATCTCCCAGTCATTCTTTGCCTTTCGTCCCAGGAGGTTGGCAGAGAAGTGTCAGAATTTTTAATTTTTGTTTTTGTCTCTTATGGAGGGTAGTACTCTTCGGCATGGGACAGGAGTTTTAAGTAGTCCCGTCAGTCTCTCAGTGAGGGCTTGGATGAAAGTTAGAGTCCGGAGATGCAGGGAGAGTCTCTTTGCGAAACCATCCCGACTCATATTAACAGCTCCTCAAGCAATCGGCGTTGTTGAACTTCGATCCGCTGCCTGCTTTCTTCTTTTAAGTCCATGGCAGAGACGATGCCACTATTCGTCACACTTGAAAGATCATGTTCCTGTTCCACGGCGTAGATTCCTGTAAGATTGTTTAATTTTACTTTATCGTCAATGTACTGTAATGTGAATGTTTTCCGGTGAGGCTACCACACCTTTGCGGGTCTAACTATATGACATAAGGGTCTTAGTAAATCTCTGTTAGTATCTTGGAATCGAGGGTTAATATCTCCTGAGGGGGGCTATTGAACAGGGTTTGTTATGTCATTAAACTTGCTTATGTGTGATGTTTATGGGCTCGTGGTTGGAACTTTGAGGCCTTTGGAAGTGACACAGCTTTTTTTGTTGTGTGTGCTTTTTTGGACTGTACGGTTCACCTTGTGTTCGGGCGTGGTTACGCTCCGTTCCCCATTTCCACATTCCTGACCGTGTGGCGAAGGAGATATTCTAGTCCGCAGGGGTCTGGTCATAGGAGGTGGTGAGTGCCCCAGCCATTGTGGGTGTCAGGTGCCGTTTTTGTTTCAATACTTTAGTCCATATTGATATTTCCTCTATCCAGTTATGGAGGATTCTGATGCTGAGACTGTGCTCATTTCAGATTCAGTTACGGAGGATTCTGATACGAGACTATTTTAATTTCCGATTCAGATTCTGTGTCCGGTGATGACTCTGGATTGGCCTGGTTAACACATGTCGACCAGTTTTGTTCCGTATGCCATGCTGGTTCCTCGCGCTCGGGGAATCTGGACTGCTGAGCCATCCGTCTATGGGGGCCCCGTCCTCCGAGAGGCGAGTTCCCTACCAATTCATACTTCTACACATGCAGGTAACCCAGTTTATCGTTCCTCCATGCGGGGTGGCATGTTCCCCCCGGAGGTTGCAGCACATTTTCGCTTCCAGATGATGTTAGCAATGGTCCGTCTGCAGAGTCCAGACGTTTATTTGAGATTGTGCTTGTGCCCTATTGTCCCGGGTCTTCCGCATTGGGGTGGGCCTCTTCAGTTCCCTGCGGGTGTAAATGTTCCGGAGTGTTGTGCCTTTCGTTACAGGATTGCGCGCCTTAGTGTGTTGCTTAGACATCTTTTTCAGTAATTGAATGACCCTATCGTTAACAGATATGGGGACTTTCAGTCTGATAATTCGAATGGTGCACCTCATTAGACATGTGGGGTTATCTCCTGTTTGTCATTTGTTGAGATCTTTCCCAGTTTTTTTTAAATATAGGGCTCCGTTTGGCTGTTCCTGCGGGTAGGCCTGTGTCTTTTGGGGGCGTTAACCTTCGGGTTGCCTTATATTTTATTTTGTATCCAATGGGATGTCTTTTATTTGTGTTTGTTTCCTTCGGTAACCATCTGGGATCAATACTCTTTGTTACTTCTTCGGAAGTTGTTTGGACATGTTAGTCGTATGTTTAATAATGTCTGTTTTCCTTTTTTATCTTTTGTGGGAGAATTTATGCAGCTTGCTGGTTAGGACCCTGAGTACAGGCTGGTCCTGTCGGGTTCGTTGGGTTTTGTGGCTGTTCAGACACGTGGCACTGTTTCTGCTGGATCGGTAGTAGCGGTGAGTGCTCAAGTTATTATTGTTTTTTTATGTTCAACTAAGCATTCGAGAGGACCTGTGGGTTTACGAGGCGGGAAAGGATTGTTTCAGTCCTTATAGACTTCAGTCATAGATGACCGGGCAGGAGAGTGTTCCGCTGCGTCACTCTATCTGACATCTGATTTCATCAGAACCTAGAGTTTCCTCCTCCATGTGGGGGGGCTGGCAGGCCTAGTGCCCCATTGCCACTGGTTGAGTGGTTTGGCCTTCAGTTTTTAGGCTTCTGGATGGTCCTATGGGGCTTGATCCAACAGCTTGTATGGATAGCTGTCCAGCATGTGGAAGGTTTTGTATTTTGAAACATGTTGCAGCTTTTTGGCACCTTTTAAAGGGGTGCGTGTCAGCTGTTTCTAGTGAATCTAGATACGGCTCTTACTCTGGGCCACGTAAGGTCTGTCTGAGTTATAAGACCTTTGGGTCTTCTTCCATTGTCTCCGGGTGGGTTAGATCTCCTTTTTGAGATCTGTGTTCTGGACGTTGGTTGATCCCTGCTTTAGCTGGGAATATTTAGCACCTTTTCTCTCATCTGCGTCCTCTGCCTGTGTGGAGGTGATGGGGAGACTAGCCCTGCTAGTAAGGTTCTGGGAACTTCGAGGTATCCCTTCTGTTGTCCTGTGGCCTTGTGAAGTCTCTTCATTGACTTCTAACCTTGCTCCTTGGAGAGTTGGACTTTATCTAGAGGTGGTTCCTTCCTTTGGTCGGAGCTTTCGAGTTCTCTTCGCTCTCTGGATTTTCTGGATACGCTCCATTCCTTTTGTCTGGCTTTTTGGCCAGTCGGGGGGTTTAGTTCCAGGGTATAGTTGCCTGAACTATTAGGTATTAGGTACCCTGTTTTTTCTTCCTGAGTCTTCCTCTTTGTGGGGCTTCACTCCTGTCCCAGCTTTGGGTTGTTTGGATCTCAGAGCTGGTCGGGATGTTCCATGGTGGTGGGAACTGGGGCTCTGTCCTTGCTCCATCTACCTGACTGGGTCAGGGTTGGCCCTGTCTATCTGAGTATTTATTACACCGTGCCACAGAGTTACCCATGTCATCTGGGGTTAGCTGGGTGGCTTGCGCCTCAAAAATGGTAGGTTTCTACTCAGCTGCTGGCGCTGGATTCCAGTTCTGGTGTGCCTTAGGGTTGCATTCCCCTGTTATTTTGCCAGTGTACCCGTGGATTCTCTGCTCGGCAGGCGAATGGGTGGGCTGTGCCTATGTTGGGCAAACTACTTGTGTGGGGGTCCTTTCTAGAACATTTGCAGGGGATTTTTTCTTCCCGTTTAGCCGGTGGCTTCGGGCCTTGAGGACGGTTATTGCCCTTCCGGCCTCTTCCCTTTTTCTTTAGGGGGATATTCTCTTCTTCGGGAGATGGAGTCTTTACTAGGGGCTTCTCCTGAAAGTGGAAGGTGGACTTGGTTCCACCTGGAATCTTGCTGGTTCCATGTCAGACTGTGGGGCCTTGTTTGATACTGCAGATCCTTAGGTCTATGGCCTTGTCTGTTTTCAGAGTTGGGTTGTACTTGTACTCTAGGGGGATGGCTCTGCCATCTTTACGCTCGTTCCTGTACCAGTTTTGGGATTCTTTGTTCCCTTGTATTGGTGGCCCAGCTGGGTCTGCAGGCCAGGATGCCAGAGCGGTCTATGGGTCACAGTATCTTTTGGGATGTGTGAGCTTGCTGAGTCTATTCTGATAGCTCAGTCTGCTAGGAGATTTTTTTCCTTTCTCCTTGCTCCTTTGACAGGAGATGGTTTCCTCTTCCTTCGGGTTCTGAGGGTATTCTCTCCTTCTCGGGGGCCTTGATGGAGGCTTTTTAGGGACCTGTGAGTAGGTCCGGCGGCTTAGGTTGACTGGAGCGTGCCCTCTGTCGGGGGCTGTTTTGTGCGGTCTGTTTCTTGATGACTGCTTCTTCTTCTTCCTTGCAAGCTCCCTCTGTGTTCTCAAACTTGGGGTTTCGCCTGGGTTTATTACACGCTCTTTCATGGTCGAATACTTGGGTATTCTATGGGCAGACGCTGGGAGGACTTTGCCTCTTTAGTTGCGTTCCATGCTTGCAGGATGTTGGGGAGACGTCTTTTCGGTCTCCATGCCCGGTATTATCCCGGGTTTCGCCTGGTATAGGCGTGGCCACCTTCCTTGTTTGGGTTTATTTGGGTCTCTGATTATCTGGGCCCACTCTTGGAGGTGCTGTTTTTTGCATTGAGAGACTTTTCGGTTTCCTCGGTCCTCCTTTGCCTTGTTCCCCTTGGGGATTTTTGCTGGTTTACCCTTCATTTGTGAGGGGTGAGTGGTGGGGGACCTGTTGACCCAGTTGAGACGGTGTCTTTTGGTGGACTTTTGGCTCAGTCGAGTCTGTTTTGTGGTCTCTAATTTGGCTCCTTTGAAAAAAAATTCTCTGCTTCAGGCGAAGCGGGATTTTTTATTTGGTAGAGGTTCAGGCCTGGTGCTCTCATTATAGGCCGCCTATTGTACCCTTCCGTCTTGGCATTCAGTGTACTCTATAGCTTGGGTATTGTTTTCCCAAAAGTAATGAATGCAGCTGTGGACTCTTTCCATTTAAGAAGTAAAACATAAATTATGCTTACCTATAATTTCCTTTTCTTCTGATGGAAAGAGTCCACAGCTCCCCACCCGTAATTTTATGTGGGGCATCCTTATATTCTTCTGGCGCCTTTTCACCCTGATATTTCTTCTACTGTTCCTTGTTCCTCTGCAGAATGACTGGGGGATGAGGGAAGTGGGAGGAGTATTTAAGCCTTTGGCTGGGGGGTCTTTGCCTCCTCCTGGTGACCAGGTTCTTAATTCCCAAAAGTAATGAATGCAGCTGTGGACTCTTTCCATCAGAAGAAAAGGAAATTATCAGATAAGCATAATTTATGTTTTTCGCGAGAGTGGGGTCTTAGGTTTTATTTATTTTTTGCTCCATTGACTTCTATGGGGGAATATGCGAACAAGCATGCAATGTTGTAAGTTTGAATTTTTGTGCTCGTCGGGTTAGTGCTAGAACTAAAACCATTTACTTTCAACTCTTAATATGAGCACAACCCGACGAGCGCAAAAAATTTAATTCTTTCGCAATTAACGCTCGAGTGAGAGCTTTAATTAGCGCTCTACTTGTAATCTGCCTATAGTGTTTATATCCCTTTAACTTTGATAATAGAAATATTTTTTTTTCTTATCTGAATTATGTGAATTTCATTTTGAGTTCCATGTTTTGTAAATAAATCCATCTGCTGGTGTTGCTAGGCTTTCTCGCTGTCATACATGAGTTAAAGTGAAACTTAAGTCAGAGCTTTTGCTATTCATATTCCGAAATTGCATTAAAATTGAACTTTAGTTTCATTCATGGTTTTTTTATTAGATTTGCCTAAATACCTTTTATTACTTGCCGAGTTTGGTCAATCTACTATCC
The DNA here is from genome assembly GCF_027579735.1 of Bombina bombina. Taxonomy (NCBI): domain Eukaryota; kingdom Metazoa; phylum Chordata; class Amphibia; order Anura; family Bombinatoridae; genus Bombina; species Bombina bombina. The sequence continues at coordinate 17,329,166 of NC_069510.1, read as the reverse complement.
GTTCCTCCACCCTCGATTAAAAAAAATGATTTGGCTGTGATGAAACCATCGGTATCTAACCGATTGGTTCCCCCTTTGGTGTCTCCAGCATCTAGAATAACGCTCACGGCTTCTAATGCACATGCGGCTAACACTGAATTCCTTCTGTCTCAGAGAAGCGCGTTCACGGTAGCTGCATGCGCATTAAACAAGGGAATCCTTTTTACGTCACAAAAGCTACACGGAGTTTGCGAGTGTAGCGTTCAGAAGAACTACAGTTATTGTTATATTCAGACGAGCTACGCTGCAATACTAATCATTTTTTTAATCAAGTGATTCTTTGTTAGTATGTATCTCAGCGTAGATCGTCCAATTGCGCATGCGCAAATTTTTCATTGTTGGCTACGAGCGCACATCTTGACGTAAATGACTTCACAGTCAGTTGAACAGTGATGCCCGCATAAACCAGGAAGATGGAGAGGGGGCGGAGGAAGGCAATGCATTATGCGATCGGTAAAAATACGATTATTTATTCAAACTTTTATTTATTTTTTTAAAAATAAAGTTAGCAACTTGCTTAATTTAAATGAGGTTTCACTGTAGATCGATTCATTATCAGCAAAATTTACTTTCACTTTAATATCACTTTACTGACCTTTTACTCCACCGTCATTCATAAACTAACACAAAGTCTTGTTTTTTGCATTTAGGTTCCGATAATTCCGGTTGTTTATTCGTCCTTTACCAGCTTTTATAATAAAGAGAAGAATCTGTTCACAGGAGGTATGTAAATAGCTCATTGCAGACCTCTGGGGGGCTTATGCTATAAGGGGGGCTCTGCCTTCTGCCGTTAGACCGTAAGCCTGGCATGTGGGGGCGCATCTGCTCGCTATATCTGTGGCCTGTAGTGCTTTGGGGATTATCATCTTTTTGTAGCAATGTTCAAGAGAATTTGATAACATCATAAGCTGCTGGGTGTGCGCCAACACCATCTTTATCTGCATATTAATGTCTAACGTGTGCACTTTAGCAGATAAAACACGCACTAAGTAGGGGCAATAAATGCATTCTGGTTATATTATGATTCGTTTCAGTCTCCTATAGTAAAAGGCTGATTTTATGTTTTTAAGTCTTTTTTAGACTTTTGTCTAGGGGGTGCACTTGAGTTGCACTGTGTTTGCAGAGGAAAATATTGTGCAACAATGTCTTATATCTATTAAATCAAGATGAGGTGGGGCAGTTACCACACACAGTGCAGAATTACTACACATCATTTTCAGACGTTGTTAAGATTCCAATGTCCTGCAGTGTAAATATTTACCTAATGACGATATTCAAAAAGCTTTTGGGAATCTTTGTAGAATCATTTCAACCCCAATAAATCTGTGTAAATGAGGTGCCAGCTTATACTGCCATCTGCTGGTCACATGTGTGTCCTGTTTTATGCCAGAGAGCTCTGTAATCCCTCAGTTGTTTAAAGAAGGGATTTTCATGTTTTAAAAAAAGGAATGAACTAAATATTCCCCTCTTGCATAGAGTTGTAAGGTGTCTCTACGTATTCAGATGTATTATCTGTTAGTAAAGAGATTAAGGAGACATTTAAATGTGAACACGTTCTACGTCTACCTGGCTTTTTTCGCTACTGACCTTCGATTACACAGATTACAAGTGGTGCGCTAATGTTAGCTCATGGTAAATCAGGTGACCCAGAGAAGGTTTAGTACGGCCGATATCACTCTAGCGCACCCCTTACTTTCAGTGGCTATTGCTACCACATTAAATAGCGCTGGTATTACGAATGAAAGTTATGGGTTGCTCTCAAGCGAAAGCCCAACTAATACTAAAATAATTAGCTGGACCTGAGATCTGAAGAACAGTGTAAGGGTTAAAAAGTTTTACAAAACAGATGTGAAGCATGCTAAAGTATTACACTTGGATATACACGTTTTTAATAAAAATATAACATTTATATTGATAAAAATGTTTTAAAAGGGAAGGACTATAATGTATGTATGTATATGATATAATCAATCTGCGGCTTTAGCGCAGTTTCGGGGTTATCTTGCAAGTGATAAAATGAAAAGACTTTCTTTAGCGATATCCGTAGTTCGGAAGTCAGCACGCCTTTTACTTGTCTTTCACTTGTAATATGCGCGCAAACCTGTGAGTAATATTTTTTTACCTTGAGCAGAGTTAGCGCTCATGAGCAATAAAAAATGTATCGCTCCACTTGTAGTCTAGGCCTTTGCGTTTAGCCCACATATAGGTAATGTCCCCTTGGGGAGCAACAAGCCTTGCAGCTGTCAGAAAGGAAACTGATGGTCTAGTACATGCAGCTAGCACTCTTGCGTGGCTCTTTGGCAGTTTCCTGCTTGTGGCTCCTGTACATTACTTTGCCTATGTGTTTAATGATGTTTTAGTGGTTAAACACATAGGTCTAGATTACAAGTGGCGCGCTAATGTTAGTGCAAATAACATGTTGAAAGTAAACGGTTGCACTTGAGTACAAACAAAATTTGCATTCCAAGTAATGGTGCGCCTGAAGACCTAGCGTAAAGTGTAAGGGTTAAATAAAAAGCTGTACAAAACAGATCACTAGCACATTGAAATAAAATATCACACACATATATACACCTGATGAACAAAAAATCATAAAAATATTAATAAAAATGTTTTTTAAAGGGTTAAAATGTGTATGGTATAGATCAGGGTTCTTCAAACCAAGGGTCGGGACCCATTACTGGGCCGCAACAACATGTTTACTGCGCCGCAACAACATGTTTACTGCGCCGCAACAACATGTTTACTGGGCCGCAACAACATGTTTACTGGGCCGCAACAACATGTTTACTGGGTCGCAACAACATGTTTACTGGGCCGCAACAACATGTTTACTGGGCCGCAACAACATGTTTATTGGGTCGCAACAACATGTTTACTGGGTCGCAACAACATGTTTACTGGGCCGCAACAACATGTTTACTGGGCCGCAACAACATGTTTACTGCGCCGCAACAACATGTTTACTGGGCCGCAACAACATGTTTACTGGGCCGCAACAACATGTTTATTGGGTCGCAACAACATGTTTACTGGGTCGCAACAACATGTTTACTGGGCCGCAACAACATGTTTACTGGGCCGCAACAACATGTTTACTGGGCCGCAACAACATGTTTACTGGGCCGCAACAACATGTTTACTGGGTCGCAACAACATGTTTACTGGGTCGCAACAACATGTTTACTGGGCCGCAACAACATGTTTACTGGGTCGCAACAACATGTTTACTGGGTCGCAACAACATGTTTACTGGGCCGCAACAACGTGTTTACTGGGCCGCAACAACGTGTTTACTGGGCCGCAACAATGTGTTTACTGGGTCGCAACAACGTGTTTACTGGGCCGCAACAACATGTTTACTGGGTCGCAACAACGTGTTTACTGGGTCGCAACAACGTGTTTACTGGGTCGCAACAACATGTTTACTGGGCCGCAACAACATGTTTACTGGGTCGCGACCTGTGTGTGTTTGTGTTCTAGGAGATTGTGTGTGGTGTGTTGTGTGTGTGTGTGCTGTATGAAAGTGTGTGGTGTTTGTGTGTTGTATTAGATTGTGTGTGGTGTGTGTGTTGTATGAGAGTTTTTGATGTGTGTGTTGTATGAGAGTTTGTGATGTGTGTGTGTGTGTTGTATGAGAGTTTGTGATGTGTGTGTGTGTTGTATGAGAGTTTGTGATGTGTGTGTGTGTGTGTTGTATGAGAGTGTGTGATATGTGTTTATTGTATGGGTGTGCGTGTATTGTATTAGTGTTTGTGGTGTGTGTTGTATGAGAGTTTGTGAGGTGTGTTGTATGAGAGTTTGTGAGGTATGTGTGTGTTGTATGAGAGTTTGTCAGGTGTGTGTGTTGTATGAGAGTTTGTGAGGTATGTGTGTGTTGTATGAGTGTTTGTGAGGTGTGTGTGTTGTATGAGTGTGTGTGGTATGTGTGTTGTGTGTGTGTGTTGTATGAGAGTTTGTGAGGTATGTGTGTGTTGTATGAGAGTTTGTGAGGTGTGTGTGTTGTATGAGTGTGTGTGGTATGTGTGTTGTGTGTGTTGTATGAGAGTTTGTGAGGTATGTGTGTGTTGTATGAGAGTTTGTGAGGTATGTGTGTGTTGTATGAGAGTTTGTGAGGTATGTGTGTGTTGTATGAGAGTTTGTGAGGTATGTGTGTGTTGTATGAGAGTTTGTCAGGTGTGTGTGTTGTATGAGTGTGTATGGTGTGTGTGTTGTATGAGTGTGTGTGGTATGTGTGTTGTATGAGAGTTTGTGAGGTATGTGTGTGTTGTATGAGTGCGTGTGGTGTGTGTTGTATGAGAGTTTGTGAGGTATGTGTGTGTTGTATGAGAGTTTGTGAGGTATGTGTGTGTTGTATGAGAGTTTGTGAGGTATGTGTGTGTTGTATGAGAGTTTGTGAGGTATGTGTGTGTTGTATGAGAGTTTGTGAGGTATGTGTGTGTTGTATGAGAGTTTGTGAGGCATGTGTGTGTTGTATGAGAGTTTGTGAGGTATGTGTGTGTGGTATGTGTGTTGTGTGTGTGTGTTGTATGAGAGTTTGTGAGGTATGTGTGTGTTGTATGAGAGTTTGTCAGGTGTGTGTGTTGTATAAGTGTGTGTGGTGTGTGTTGTATGAGTGTGTGGTGTGTGTGTTGTATGAGAGTTTGTGAGGTATGTGTGTGTTGTATGAGTGTGTATGGTGTGTGTGTTGTATGAGAGTTTGTGAGGTATGTGTGTGTTGTATGAGTGTGTATGGTGTGTGTGTTGTATGAGAGTTTGTCAGGTGTGTGTGTTGTATGAGTGTGTGTGGTGTGTGTTGTATGAGTGTGTGGTGTGTGTGTTGTATGAGAGTGTTTGATGTGTGTTTATTGTATGAGTGCGTGGTGTGCGTGTATTGTATTAGTGTGCGTGGTGTGTGGGTTGTATAAGAGTGTGTGGTGTGTGTGTGTTGTTTGAGAGTGTGTGATGTGTGTTCTATTACCTTTTACAACACTTTCAAGTTTGACTACAATGAGAAATATTGTACACACACATTGTAGTCACTTTGTCAAAAAATGCAGCTATCTTGTTGCATAATACTTTAGAAATTTTCAGCCTAAGTGGCCGATTTGTCAGGGCCCAAATGGGGCTGTATACCCCTGTTTCCGTGCGAGCCTTTAGGCTCAGCAGAAACAGGGAGTTAAGAAACAGCGGTCTTACGCGTATGCTGTCGGCATTCAGTAATGTCGTCCGTCCAACAGTTAGTAAATCGGCCCCCAAGGATACAAATAGGGTCGCAAAGGTATATAGTATCATTGCACTGGGTCTTGGGAAAAAAGTTTGAAGAACCCTGGTATAGATGACAAGGTATTTGACTGGGAAGGGCTGTATTGTATATGTATGTGTGTGTGTATATATATATATATATATATATGCACTGAGATTTAATTAATAATTTAACACTTTTAAATAGATCGGTTTAACCAACTATGCTGGTGAGATTCAGTATCTGCAATGCCTAATCAAACCTCAGTGTCACAGGTTCAAATCACAGCCTAGCGAATTCTGCTATTAAACCGCCAGCTTAGCCAACTCCGCTGCTTAACCGCCAGCCTAGCCAACTCCTCTGTTTAAACGCCAGCCTAGCCAACTCTGCTGCTTAACCGCCAGCCTAGCCAACTCCTCTGTTTAACCTCCAGCCTAGCCAACTCCTCTGTTTACCCGCCAGCCTAGTCAACTCTGCTGCTTAACCGCCAGCCTAGCCAACTCCTCTGTTTAACCGCCAGCCTAGCCAACTCCTCTGTTTAACCGCCAGCCTAGCCAACTCTGCTGCTTAACCGCCAACCTAGCCGACTCCTCTGTTTAACCGCCAGCCTAGCCAACTCCTCTGTTTAACCGCCAGCCTAGCCAACTCCGCTGCTTAACCGCCAGCCTAGCCAACTCCTCTGTTTAACCGCCAGCCTAGCCAACTCCGCTGCTTAACCGCCAGCCTAGCCAACTCCTCTGTTTAATGCCAGCCTAGCCAACTCCTCTGTTTAACTGCCAGCCTAGCCAACTCCGCTGTTTAACCGCCAGCCTAGCCAACTCCTCTGTTTAACCGCCAGCCTAGCCAACTCTGCTGCTTAACCGCCAGCCTAGCCAACTCCTCTGTTTAACCGCCAGCCTACCCAACTCTTCTGTTTAACCGCCAGCTTAGCCAACTCCGCTGCTTAACTGCCAGCCTAGCCAACTCCTCTGTTTAACCGCCAGCCTAGCCAACTCCTCTGTTTAACAGCCAGCCTAGCCAACTCCTCTGTTTAACCGCCAGCCTAGCCAACGCCGCTGTTTAACCGCCAGCCTAGCCAACTCCGCTGCTTAACCGCCAGGCTAGCCAACGCCTCTGTTTAACCGCCAGCCTAGCCAACTCCTCTGTTTAACCGCCAGCCTAGCCAACTCCGCTGTTTAACCGCCAGCCTAGCATACTCCTCTGTTTTACCGCCAGCCTAGCCAACTCCGCTGCTTAACCGCCAGCCTAGCCAACTCCTCTGTTTAAGTGCCAGCCTAGCCAACTCTTCTGTTTAACCGCCAGCCTAGCCAACTCCTCTGTTTAACTGCCAGCCTAGCCAACTCCGCTGCTTAACCGCCAGCCTAGCCAACTCCTCTGTTTAACCGCCAGCCTAGCCAACTCCTCTGTTTAACCGCCAGCCTAGCCAACTCCGCTGTTTAACCTCCAGCTTAGCCATCTCCTCTGTTTAACCGCCAGCCTAGCCAACTCCTCTGTTTAACCGCCAGCCTAGCCAACTCCGCTGTTTAACCGCCAGCCTAGCCAACTCCTCTGTTTAACCGCCAGCCTAGCCAACTCCGCTGCTTAACCACCAGCCTAGCCAACTCCTCTGTTTAAACGCCAGCCTAGCCAACTCTGCTGCTTAACCGCCAGCCTAGCCAACTCCTCTGTTTAACCTCCAGCCTAGCCAACTCCTCTGTTTACCCGCCAGCCTAGTCAACTCTGCTGCTTAACCGCCAGCCTAGCCAACTCCTCTGTTTAACCGCCAGCCTAGCCAACTCCTCTGTTTAACCGCCAGCCTAGCCAACTCTGCTGCTTAACCGCCAGCCTAGCCGACTCCTCTGTTTAACCGCCAGCCTAGCCAACTCCTCTGTTTAACCGCCAGCCTAGCCAACTCCGCTGCTTAACCGCCAGCCTAGCCAACTCCTCTGTTTAACCGCCAGCCTAGCCAACTCCGCTGTTTAACCGCCAGCCTAGCATACTCCTCTGTTTTACCGCCAGCCTAGCCAACTCCGCTGCTTAACCGCCAGCCTAGCCAACTCCTCTGTTTAAGTGCCAGCCTAGCCAACTCTTCTGTTTAACCGCCAGCCTAGCCAACTCCTCTGTTTAACTGCCAGCCTAGCCAACTCCTCTGTTTAACTGCCAGCCTAGCCAACTCCTCTGTTTAACCGCCAGCCTAGCCAACTCCTCTGTTTAACCGCCAGCCTAGCCAACTCCGCTGTTTAACCTCCAGCCTAGCCATCTCCTCTGTTTAACCGCCAGCCTAGCCAACTCCTCTGTTTAACCGCCAGCCTAGCCAACTCTGCTGTTTAACCGCCAGCCTAGCCAACTCCTCTGTTTAACCGCCAGCCTAGCCAACTCCGCTGCTTAACCACCAGCCTAGCCAACTCCGCTGTTTAACCGCCAGCCTAGCCAACTCCGCTGCTTAAAGGGACAGTCAAGTCCAAAAAAAGCTTTAATGATTCAGATAGGGCATGTAATTTTATACAACTTTCCATTTTACTTTTATCACCAATTTTGCTTTGTTCTCTTGGTATTCTTAGTTGAAAGTTAAACCTAGGAGGTTCATATGCTAATATCTTAGACCTTGAAGGCCACCTCTGCATTTGACAGTTTTTCACCACTAGAGTACGTTAGTTTATGTGTTTCATATAGATAACATTGAGCTCATGCACGTGAATTTACCAAGGAGTGAGCACTGATTGGCTAAAATGCAAGTCTGTCAAAAGAACTGAAATAAGGGGGCAGTCGGCAGAGGCTTAGATACAAAGTAATTACAGAGGTAAAACTTGTATTATTATAACTGTTGGTTATGCAAAACTGGGGAATGGGTAATTAAGGGATTATCTATCTTTTTAAACAACATAAATTCTGGTGTTGACTGTCCCATTAACAGCCAGCCTAGCCAACTCCGCTGTTCAACCGCCAGCCTAGCCAACTCCGCTTCTTAACCGCCAGCCTAGCCAACTCCGCTGCTTAACCGCCAGCCTAGCCAACTCCGCTGCTTAACCGCCAGCCTAGCCAACTCCGCTGTTTAACCGCCAGCCTAGCCAACTCTGCTGTTTAACCGCCAGCCTAGCCAACTCCGCTGTTTAACCGCCAGCCTAGCCAACTCCGCTGCTTAACCACCAGCCTAGCCAACTCCGCTGCTTAACCGCCAGCCTATCCAACTCCGCTGTTTAATCGCCAGCCTATCCAACTCCGCTGCTTAACCGCCAGCCTAGCCAACTCCGCTGCTTAACCGCCAGCCTAGCCAACTCCTCTGTTTAACCGCCAGCCTATCCAACTCCACTGTTTAACCGCCAGCCTAGCCAACTCCACTGTTTAACCGCCAGGCTATCCATCTCCGCTGCTTAACCGCCAGCCTAGCCAACTCCTCTGTTTAACCGCCAGCCTAGCCAACTCCGCTGTTTAACCGCCTATGGTTAATAAACAGAGTAGTGCTGGACAATTATTATTATTTCAGGTGCTATTCAGAAACATCAAAGACTACTCGCTAAAGCTCATTGTGTCCCCTGGCGAAGAAAATCACTATATAGTAGCGGCCCTTTATATCACTTAACTGTCTACTGTCCAGCTTTAGTAAAATGACCTGCTTTTCCAGCTAATTCTTTTCTCCAGACAATACATTGTTCCTGTACTCTGTTGCTAATTATGGATTTATTGCATTTTTACATTTCCAGGTAGGATCAAAGTTGAAATCCTTCCAAAAATCGAAATATCCGACTTGCAAGATAGTGACATCACTGAATTGGTAGAAAGCTGCCATAAGACCATGCGGGAGGTCTTTTTCAGGATCTCAAACATATCCCCCCAGGAGAATGGGCCGAGCACCTGTAATCATTAGACCTCTTCCCTTACAGTGTTGTGGACCTAACTTATTAGGCACCATAGAACAACAGAGCTGTATATTGCGTTTCCTTTGAGCAATGGACTTTGTTCTTTAAAAAAAAGACTTTACCAATCAAATTGCCAGATATTATTGTCTTCTGGGCCAATGGTTCTTATTGTATTTGCAGCCATTACATTATTAATACTGAATGCACTGGGTAACAATTTATTTATTTTACAGTCCTTAGGTTATAATAAAAAATGTCTGTTCTTAATCATTACTACGGTATATGTTTTGGTTTCGCAAAAAATATCCAATGTTGTTATTTTTGTAAAAAAAATAGTATATATTAAAAAGTTAACTCCCATATTTTTTTTAAAAAAAAGATGTTTTTAAAAATATATTTTAAATTACTGTAAAACCAGCTGTGAGATATTACAGTATATTTTTTGTTCTGTGTATATTAGAACGTATTTCCAGTATGATTATTGGTGGAACTCATTGTGATTTTGAAAATATTTGCAATTTTTTTGTACTTTAAAATATAAATCAGAGAATAGAAAGATAAAGTGATCTTATATTATTATGTTTAAAGTAACATATCGTTAGTATATACACGTATTTTATTTTGTGTTTATTAAGAAAGGAATTTTGTAGTAAACTGGCCAACTGACCAATGCGGTGTGAGATAGATCAGCAATTTTAAAATGTTAGTATGTTGTATTAATCTATCTATATATCTATCTATTGATATAGATAAACGGATACAAAGTGCCAAATTATACAAGTGAAACCCTCTGTCAGATAAAAACACGTTTACCCTTTATGTATATATTTGATACCTAAGACAATATAGATATTGAATTTCATGTTTCCACATTGGTGAAGGTGTCTGACCTGATTTTTGTCAGTAAATATCCTTTTTATATTATATTTTGTTGTATTTAGAATTGTTATGGTATATTTTTGCTAAGTGTTATAAAACTATAATACTTATTGAACAGAATCTGAAAAAAGATCCATTATATGTGTTCTGTATGAAGATCAGATACTGATAACACCAAAATGTGCGTAGCTACGTGTAATTTGCTATGTCACATATTCTATATATACTGTCATCTCTGTGTATTAATATGATTGGGGATTAACACTGCTTTTTTCATACATATTCAGAGGCCAATGTGAGTTGGAGTGGTTACTAATATATTCTTATCCTTAATGGTATATCATCCCAAGTGTATAATATCTGGTATTGTTTAACAGTCTTATCTTAACCTGCCCTAGCAACATGCTAATATACTCGTTGCCGTGCAGTAATTCCGATTTCTGAATGAGAGCTGCCGTCTAGCGTTACTGGGGCAGACATAAAGTACATTGTTTTCTGTGTGACATTAAAAAAATTGTTTATGGCAAACTCAATAATGAGTTGATTTCCAATTAAATGACATTTAAAAATGGAATTTATTTTGTACACTGTGGTTAAAATATTTTATAAGGTGTGTCAAAGTGAATTTTCCACATATAGAAATGTATTAGTCCTTTGTATAGCTACATTTATTAAGATTTGATTAATTTATCTGCAGTTGTGTAAAGAGATATGAAACCCAGTTTTTTTTCTTTCATTATTCGCATAGAGCTTTTTCCCATTTATTTATCTAAATTTTGTTCTCTTTGTATCCTTTGTGGAAAAATATACCTAGGTAGGCTCTGAAGCTGCTGATTGGTGACTGCACAAATATGTATCTTGTCATTGTAGTGCATTACTGTTCGTTCAACAAAGGATACCAAGAGACTTTTAAGTCTGTCTGCTCATACGTTACCTATGAAAGCAATATACAGTGTTCACTGCTTGTAAACATGAATTACTTGTACAGATTACAGGTAAAATACTCCATTGACAAACTGATATAATATAGAATATTGTTTTGATATAAATCAGTTTGCTTGAGATAAACTTCCCAAATTCACATGCTGAATTTTATCAAACATACAGGTTAATCACAGTCTATTAGAGCCCATAATATTCAGTTTATGTCATTTGTTCTTATGTTTTCTGGTGAATTGTGTTAAAATAGAAATACTGTTTGATTTGCTGCTTAATATGACTACACAAACATCTGATGCTATATTAATATTCATTGTCTAACTCATATAAATCAGACCCATATCGGTTTATATAAGGACTGCTATTTGTGTCAAATGTCTTCTTTTCATTCTGAGAACAATTAGGGCTCAGTTCATTACATATTTCTCTATATAATAAATTCTACAGACACTATAAATGTTCATATGGTTTGCTGACCTGTCTAGTTACCTGTTCAGTTATCTCAGCAGTATTGCCACAGTACTTTAGGGACACAAATATCTTTGGAGGTGACCAAGTCTAGATAGCTCCACCGTTAGCTAATCTTACAAGATAAAACACATTATTACACATTTGTAAGGAACATCTCATGACACTGGTGCTAGAAAGTTATAGCATCTATACAATTTGTATTTGTAAGTGGTCTGCAAAATGATACATGAAGGAATTATATTATAGTGTAATACATTGTAGACCATCAATATATCACCATCAGAACAAAACGGAGCAACATTTAAGTGCTGCATTTGCACCAGTAACTTTTGAAATGTGACTTGTTACTTTCAGTATCTGTGTGTGCTGTATTTCAAATAAGTGTTTCCGCTTTTTAGTATTGAATTTTAATATGCAACTAGACAGGAGATTCTGTGTCCCGTAACAAAAGCCAAAGACAATGAATTACTACCAAAATATTGATAGCACTTTAATGTTAGAAGAGACATTCTCAGCTGGGCTATGCAAGTCTATATATGTTCATTTATGGTGGTCTGTTCCATATGACTGTGTATAATTGCTTATTTCTATAGTTGATATATCGATGATATATTTCAATAGGTTTATTTGAAAGTAAAGAAAGTGCCTTAAATATAATAGATATGTGTTTTATGTTTAATATACTCATATCTTTCCTCTTCACGTTTGCAGTTTAACTAATTTTGTTGCCAAAAATGATTTATAGTTCTAACGGTCTGTATTCTTTGTTTTGTTTTCGAAATCAGAAAATGTTCATTCCAGCGCATTCAATTTGTTTGTCAGTTTGTAATTTAAAAGTAAAACAATTAAAACAAATTCTTTACTTTAAAAGTGTGATTCCTATTCTTGAATTTTAGTAATCTGTATGGTAAATTAAATAAAATGGCTTGCAAATTAATCAAGAGGTTCACTCTAAACACAGACTGTGTGAGAGAAACTAGATATATTAGCACTAGTGCAGGGTATTGTGGGGAATGTAGTGCTCGTGTACACAGGCCTGTGCAGGGTAATGTGGGGAATGCAGTGCTTGTGTACACAGGCCTGTGCAGGGTATTATGGGGAATGCAGTGCTCGTGTACACAGGCCTGTGCAGGGTATTGTGGGGAATGTAGTGCTCGTGTACACAGGCCTGTGCAGGGTATTGTGGGGAATGTAGTGCTTGTGTACACAGGCCTGTGCAGGGTATTGTGGGGAATGTAGTGCTCGTGTACACAGGCCTGTGCAGGGTATTGTGGGGAATGTAGTGCTCGTGTACACAGGCCCGTGCAGGGTATTGTGGGGGAATGTAGTGCTCGTGTACACAGGCCTGTGCAGGGTATTGTGGGGAATGCAGTGCTTGTGTACACAGGCCCGTGCAGGGTATTGTGGGGAATGTAGTGCTCGCTACTACATTCCCCTTAACCCCTCCCTGATCCCCCCTCAAACAGCTCTCTAACCATCCCCCCTCTAATTATTGCCGCCATCTTAGGTACTGGCAGCTGTCTGCCAGTACCTATAAATCCCTTTTATAGGGTTTGTATCTTGAACTGTACAAGATACAAACCCTTAAGGGATAAATACTTCCCAAAAATAATGAAAGAAATAACAGACTTCCCACAGATGTCGGAACAAGAAAGACTATGGGGCCTATATATCATGCGCCGAATGCAGGCTCGCCACTTTTGAGTATCTCAACACCTCATGGTGTAAAAGTTTAAGTTCTGATTTCAGTACATGGCCAGGGTTTTATTCGAGTCTCTTTATAGTTCCCAGGAACTGATTGATTGCATGGAAGGCTCTAAGGGCTTTTTCTTGCAGTGTTTTGCTGGCCAGTTTAAAGCTTCCTGATGCACTCAGTGTAAGCCAGAGATAGGTATAATTTAATAAGTGCTCTACCTCTTTAGAGAACAATAGGAATTTGAGTTTTTGCTGGAGATTTTGGGGCTTTTGCTGGAAAATCATGACTTTAGTTTTTTCCATATTCACTTGCCCATGACTTACAGTATGTCTGCAGTAGGTCTAGTTTTCTTGCAAACCCACTGCTGTGGGGGACAGGATGAGCAGGTCATCTGCATACAAAAAACGCTGGTCTGTAGAGTTTTGCAACACAGGGGTGTGCCAACTTTTGCAACAGGGGGGTGTGCAGACTTTTGCATATGCTGGGGTGTGTAGACTTTTGCACATGCGGGGGTGTGCAGACTTTTGCACATGCGGGGGTGTGCAGACTTTTGCACATGCGGGGGTGTGCAGACTTTTGCACATGCGGGGGTGTGCAGACTTTTGCACTCGCAATGGGTGTGCAGATTTTTGCACTGGGGGTGGCCAGGTATGTTTGTCTCGTGCAGGGCAGGGGAGGGGGGGGGGGGCAGGAGCAGGTGGGACTGCACTGCGGGGGGGAAAAAATGTTGAGCGGCAGGGAATAGGAAAGATCGAGGGAGAGGGGATCCAAATGGATGGGGATTTTGGCCGTGTACATGGGCTTTAGGACTAGTGTATATATATAGGTATAGGTAATATTGTACCAGATATATATAGAAATATGTATTTAGGAATAAACAGAACATATTCTTCTATGTGAAGAACATTAGATTGTGAAATAGTCACAACTTCATGCTGGGGTAGTGCACTTGAGAAAATGTGGTCAGGTTTGCACGTGAATGGGAAGGTTTTTCTCACTTTTCTTGCTCCTTTGACATCTATTGGGGAATACTATATTCGCTATATTCTAAGCGCACAAAAACGTACTTCTAGCGCTCCACTCATAGTCTAACCCACAGTGTTAATCTGCTGGTAGGTACTGCATGAAGGAAGGGATTACATTATACTTGTTAATGGGTTTACACAAAAGGGTTTGCTGTGTGAACAAATAATGCTAATGGTACAAGCTAAAGAAAAGACTTCACTGTTAAACATTTAGATATCTATCCCCTTAAACTGTACTTGGATAGCTGACGATAGCTGCTTTTATTCAGCAGTGTTGTATATAATATTTAATAATCCAACCCGTAATCACACACAACAAGAGTGATCTTTATTCAACTTGTATTTTATTATGAATTCATGGATAAAAAATATATACAGTGTCATCTATTATTCATCTTCTTACTAAATACATTACACACGTTTACTACAAAACAATATTGTACCATGTATACAAAAATATCTATTATTTACATGAATATTCACTAGTAGCCAAACGAAAAACACACAAAGCAGTGACTATAGACTCACATGCAAATGCAAGTTCATTAAACATTATTTTTATTTTCTTGAAATTATTATTTTTTTAAAGGCATTATTAAAAAGTGACTGAAACATATACAGAAAATAAACCTGGGTGTAGTTACAGTATCAGTAATTCCACTGCTACAATGTGTGTCCAGTATATGCAATGTGTGCCCAGTATATGCAATGTGTGCCCAGGTTTTGCAATGTGTGTCCAGTATATGCAATGTGTGTCCAGTATATGCAATGTGTGTCCAGTATATGCAATGTGTGCCCAGTATATGCAATGTGTGCCCAGTATATGCAATGTGTGCCCAGGTTTTGCAATGTGTGTCCAGTATATGCAATGTGTGTTCAGTATATACAATGTGTGTCCAGTATATACAATGTGTGTCCAGTATATACAATGTGTGCCCAGTATATGCAATGTGTGCCCAGTATATGCAATGCGTGCCCAGTATATACAATGTGTGTCCAGTATATTAAATGTGTGCCCAAGTTTTGCAATGTGTGCCCAGTATATGCAATGTGTGTTCAGTATATGCAATGTGTGTCCAGTATATGCAATGTGTGTCTAGTATATGCAATGTGTGCCCAGTATATTAAATGTGTGCCCAATATATATGCAATGTGTGCCCAGTATATACAATGTGTGACCAGTATATACAATGTGTGCCCAGTATATGCAATGTGTGCCTAGGTTTCGCAATGTGTGTCCAGGTTTTGCAATGTGTGTCCAGTATATGCAATGTGTGCCCAGTATATGCAATGTGTGCCCAGTATATACAATGTGTGCCCAGTATATGCAATATGTGCCCAGTATATACAATGTGTGCCCAGTATATGCAATGTGTGCCCAGGTTTTGCAATGTGCGTTCAGTATATGCAGTGTGTGCCCAGTATATGCAATGTGTGCCCAGGTTTTGCAATGTGCGTTCAGTATATGCAATGTGTGCCCAGTATATGCAATGTGTGCCCAGGTTTTGCAATGTGTGCCCGGGTATATGCAATGTGTGCCCGGGTATATGCAATGTGTGCCCAGGTTTTGCAATGTGTGCCCGGTATATGCCCTATGATATCATCACTGTATTAACACTCATTACACGACTATGCTCTTGTGCAGCCTCAGGTTAATGCTGCTGTGTGTAAAGAAAATTAGATGCCAGGATCTGAGTAGGATGTTATGACAAGTATCATAAAGATATGCCCCAGGGCAGCTGCCTGTTGTGTCTATTTTGATACAAATGTAAGATAATCGCAACCAATAAATATAAAAGAGAAAATGTACAGCACATTTGACTAAATTATAAAGACTATCCATGGGTTACTTAGAGAGCAAGAGAGTATGAGGCTGACTCCTTCTGATAACCACTAAGTACTGTGGAGGTTTACTACTGCAATTTCAATAGGGTTATGGTTAGTGTTAACCCTTTGGATGCCTGAGATGGCTGCAACTTATAGCTCATGATGTTGGTGCTTCAGAGAGGTTAACGTGAACAGCTCGTCTGTGTTATAATAGCTACACATACTATGTGGTCTCTACAGTGTCTTCTGCCTGAAATAATATAAATCTTATAAAAAGCATTAACTGCAGGTAATTTTATCTAGTTTGTGTTGATAGGTGATTTAACTATTTCCAAAGGAAGTTCATTTGGTGACTGTTTCCATATAAATATAAAATACTCAATTGCTTAAATTTTTCATTTTCAATTAGAAAAAAAAAACATTATATTCAAAGCAGCAAATCTCTATAGTTACTGGATAACTTTTAATATAAATGTCTGTCTGATTCTGAAACCCAAGTAGCTTATGGAATAGAGAAGGCAGAAAGTAATTTTATGTGCTCTAAAATACATATAAAAATCTGCTTTTGTCACTCTCACACCCAGAATGCAATGCTTTATGTACAAGATTCTGTCACTAGACACATTACATCTCTATGTCACTGCCCGTGTGGTAGCTGAGATAGGGAAGACATCTTTAAAAATAAAAATGGAATATGTACAATTAGGAAGACGGTCACTGATTCTCACCTTGGCAGTGACATTGTTTTTTTTTAAATATTTACAGATGCTGCTTGTATGAGAGTCTGTTATCCAAGTGAAAGTAGTTTTCATTTCTGCATTATGTGTAGATCATAATTCATTCTTACACGAACCTATAATGGAAAACATTAGAATATTTATTATATACAAAACTGTAATACAGCTGTGAATGTCTGTTGGCTTAATGACGTTATGACACTGTAATGACCTTATGGTAACTAATGATCACCTGGTCCATTAGTTTTCTAGTGCAATTTATACCGTGCTTTTTTGTATTGTTTTCAGATTCAAAGCCATTGCATTCCCTTTAAAAACACTGCAATAACCCAATTATCACAAGCATTTCAAGTGCATTCGTGGGGCAAAAAGGGCATAAAAGACTAAATTAACCTTTCCTGGTACAGACAGAGCATTTTAATCTACTTCTATTATTAAATGTACTTTGTTCTTTCATTATCCTTTGTTGAAAATCATATTTAGGTAGGCTCAGGAGCGTAGGAACTATCTGCTGATTGGTGGCTAGAATGGGGTTAAACACATAGTAGAAGTACCACTTGGGACCAGCAGAGCACTGGGACCCCAAGTGGAATCTACTGCTGATCCAATCAGCAGCGCTAATTACACATCTGAGAAATACAACTAGGGATGCTGATTGGATCAGCGACGGTTTCCACTTGTGTCCAGAAGTGCTCTGTGGGTCCCGGGGCGACACTTTGACTGTGTGTTTAACCCCTTTGTGGAGGGTAAACACCTCCATATTCTTAAAATAACCATCTCTAATGAATTAGCTCATTATTATGTACACACTTCATGCTAAAACAAATTAGTCATTTGAAGATCCCTTTAATATAGCTGCTGCCTTTAGAAATCTCTCAGTAAATAAATAAATGAATTAATAAATACCAATAAACAAACGTCTTGAAATGAAATAATTGTGATCTGTCAGACTTTTTTTTTAATTCTGTGTGGGGTCTCTGAATCAACAGAACAAATAGCTGCAAAACTCACAACAAAAAATCATCTTCATTTGTTTCCTTCAATCTCTGTCCTACACTGACGAGTTGTAATTACCGTTGGGCTAATGTGCTGCGGAAAGACTTATCTGTGAATTCCCCAGGATGGCTATGTTGTGCCGTATTTATTTTCTTTTTCATTTGGCCGCCCCACGGTGCACATTATAAGAGCGTGTTTAATAATCCCCCAAATGAATGGAACGACTGAGCTGGCTGTTTGCATTGTCACGCGTTTTACGTCTTCCAGAGCACAAGAGTCAGATAATTAGCTAAATGCGACTTTATTTGGATTCTGATCAAGCACAGATTGTGATTTTGGATTTCTTGGACAATTTCCTAATAAGCTACTGGGGAAAGCTGACTCCGTTGGACACCAGCAGGAAATATACTGATGAGGGAGATACCACTGGAGCAAGCTCAGCTTTTACTGCTCAAAGAAATAGCCTCATTTTCTAAATAAAACATAAATAGCAATTATTGCATTTTCTCTCGGATTTCAAATGTGAAAACAAACATTTTGGTTAAATGGTTAGCGATATTGGACTGATTTTCGTGTTATGCTATAAATCAGAACAATGCAATGTATAGTGCAAGAAGTGTGCAACAGATACTAGAGTATAAGTTTTTCAATTCAAATTTAAATAGCTTTTACGTAAAGGGACAGTTTACCCTATATTTTATTCCCTTTAATTTGTTCCTAGTGGTTGATTTTACCTGCTGGAGTGCAATTAACTGTTTTTAAATAGCTAATTTACCTTTATATCAGCATTTGGAATAGCTGATTCTATACTATATAGTTTCTTTACTGAAGTACAGGCTATAGAAAAGCTGTGTAAACATAGCCAGCAGAAGAAATCACACTCCCAGTGGGAGGTAGGAGAGATAAGCAATAAAATGAGCCTGATTATCTTAAGCTCTCCATTAAGCCAAGATGATCTAAAAAGTCTCGTCCGTACGACAAGACCCTTCAAAAAAATAAAGAAACACAAATTTTATCTTGAGATGTTTATGTGAAGGAGTGACTCCTACATTACAATATAAGGTCTAAAAAAAATTCCAAAGATTTTGTGTGATTTCTCTCCAAGCCAGCGAGTTTTTGCTAATCAGGCCCAAGTATTGAGCTTTGGTATACAGAGATAATATAAAGAACCATGTGTGTGTACAGAAATAGATAATAAAAAAAAGTGATCTGATTTCCCTGCAAGCTCAATCTATTTTAATGGGTTGTGGTTTCAAATAACAAAACCAACAATACCATATACAAAAATAAACCTAAAGGAGCAATGGAGCTGGCTCAACAAGTCATTGGAAACACATTAAGGGAAAAACATCACATTACACTGTCCCATTAACATTTTTTTTTATTAAAGCCCGTTTCAGTTCTGCTTTTTCTTATGGATAAGTGATTTTTATTCTTCATACAAAGTTCCTTTAATGATTATGTTTCTATACATTATTTTAATTCAGTATACAAAGATTTTATGCTAAAAAATAAGAGGAGTTACAGCCGCACTGTAAAGAGGCACCAAAGGGCTGATAAAATAAAAAAAATAACTTTATTAGGTCAAAAATAAAATGCAGAATACATAATCAAAGATTTTATTCCTTTAAGGCTACTGGGAAGAAACGCTTGTATGTACCCCGTTTATTTTTATGTGGGACCCATTTTAATGTAAGGAAATAAATCCTTTCTCCTCTCCCATATGACAACGTATATTTATTGTACAATCTCTGGCATTCTCCACTCCAGCTTCCTGTCTGACCTAATGTGCGCAAGACAACTTCATGGGTGGCGCGTTTTATTGTGCCAATAAATTAGAAATGAGCCATTAAGGCATGGTGTGAATTCATCTAAAACTTTTAGCAAAGGCGCCCCGTGGTCATCTCAGCCTTCAGCAATTACTGCTGACCGCCTGTGGCTACTGCTGTGACAGTGCAGAACATGCTAAATGCTCTTTATAGCACTAGAGACGTGAACTATACATTAACCTCTTGACTGTCGCAGGGGGTTGTAGCGCAGCACGAGGCACTTAAACTGCTGCTTTACCCTTAACTAGGTGACGGCTTTAAAACGACACAAAATATACTGTAGATTATGCTGAAAATTTAGTCCATGCTCTGTTAGGGTATACTAGTCTGTGATTGGCTGATGTCTGTCACATGATATAGGGGGCCGGTAAATGGGAGAAAAAATACATTTGTCAGAAACAAATCTCTTGCTTATTTGAAATTCAGAGTAAGTGTTAATTCATTGTCTTTTTATTATGCACTTAATAATTATGCAATTCTACTGCATGGAGTGGTCCTTATAGTGCAACAATGGATCAGTCAAGTCAGTTACTGGTTCACATGAGCTTATAAACCACAGGGCTTTTTGTTTTTTTTAGAAAAGCTCCTCTAATGTGAAATGTTGTTTTACTGATACAAACATTGGCTTTAACGGAACATGAAATCCATATTTCTCCAACATAGGTGTGTCCGGTCCACGGCGTCATCCTTACTTGTGGGATATTCTCTTCCCCAACAGGAAATGGCAAAGAGCCCAGCAAAGCTGGTCACATGATCCCTCCTAGGCTCCGCCTACCCCAGTCATTCTCTTTGCCGTTGTACAGGCAACATCTCCACGGAGATGGCTTAGAGTTTTTTAGTGTTTAACTGTAGTTTTTATTATTCAATCAAGAGTTTGTTATTTTGAAATAGTGCTGGCATGTACTATTTACTCAGAAACAGAAAAGAGATGAAGATTTCTGTTTGTATGAGGAAAATGATTTTAGCAACCGTCACTAAAATCCATGGCTGTTCCACACAGGACTGTTGAGAGCAATTAACTTCAGTTGGGGGAACAGTGAGCAGTCTCTTGCTGCTTGAGGTATGACACATTCTAACAAGACGATGTAATGCTGGAAGCTGTCATTTTCCCTATGGGATCCGGTAAGCCATGTTTATTACGATCGTAAATAAGGGCTTCACAAGGGCTTATTAAGACTGTAGACTTTTTCAGGGCTAAATCGATTCATTATTAACACATATTTAGCCTTGAGGAATCATTTTATCTGGGTATTTTGATATAATAATATCGGCAGGCACTGTTTTAGACACCTTATTCTTAGGGGCTTTCCCAAAGCATAGGCAGAGCCTCATTTTCGCGCCGGTGTGGCGCACTTGTTTTTGAGAGGCATGGCATGCAGTCGCATGTGAGAGGAGCTCTGATACTTAGAAAAGGCTTTCTGAAGGCGTCATTTGGTATCGTATTCCCCTTTGGGCTTGGTTGGGTCTCAGCAAAGCAGATACCAGGGACTGTAAAGGGGTTAAAGTTCAAAACGGCTCCGGTTCCGTTATTTTAAGAGTTAAAGCTTCCAAATTTGGTGTGCAATACTTTTAAGGCTTTAAGACACTGTGGTGAAAATTTGGTGAATTTTGAACAATTCCTTCATGTTTTTTCGCAATTGCAGTAATAAAGTGTGTTCAGTTTAAAATTTAAAGTGACAGTAACGGTTTTATTTTAAAACGTTTTTTGTACTTTGTTATCAAGTTTATGCCTGTTTAACATGTCTGAACTACCAGATAGACTGTGTTCTGAATGTGGGGAAGCCAGAATTCCTATTCATTTAAATAAATGTGATTTATGTGACAATGACAATGATGCCCAAGATGATTCCTCAAGTGAGGGGAGTAAGCATGGTACTGCATCATTCCCTCCTTCGTCTACACGAGTCTTGCCCACTCAGGAGGCCCCTAGTACATCTAGCGCGCCAATACTCCTTACTATGCAACAATTAACGGCTGTAATGGATAATTCTGTCAAAAACATTTTAGCCAAAATGAACACTTATCAGCGTAAGCGCGATTGCTCTGTTTTAGATACTGAAGAGCATGACGACGCTGATAATAATATTTCTGAAGGGCCCCTAACCCAGTCTGATGGGGCAAGGGAGGTTTTGTCTGAGGGAGAAATTACTGATTCAGGGAACATTTCTCAACAAGCTGAACCTGATGTGATTGCATTTAAATTTAAGTTGGAACATCTCCGCATTCTGCTTAAGGAGGTATTATCCACTCTGGATGATTGTGACAAGTTGGTCATCCCAGAGAAACTATGTAAAATGGACAAGTTCCTAGAGGTGCCGGGGCTCCCAGAAGCTTTTCCTATACCCAAGCGGGTGGCGGACATTGTTAATAAAGAATGGGAAAGGCCCGGTATTCCTTTCGTCCCTCCCCCCATATTTAAAAAATTGTTTCCTATGGTCGACCCCAGAAAGGACTTATGGCAGACAGTCCCCAAGGTCGAGGGAGCGGTTTCCACTTTAAACAAACGCACCACTATACCCATAGAGGATAGTTGTGCTTTCAAAGATCCTATGGATAAAAAATTAGAAGGTTTGCTTAAGAAAATGTTTGTTCAGCAGGGTTACCTTCTACAACCAATTTCATGCATTGTCCCTGTCGCTACAGCCGCATGTTTCTGGTTCGATGAGCTGATAAAGGCGGTCGATAGTGATTCTCCTCCTTATGAGGAGATTATGGACAGAATCAATGCTCTCAAATTGGCTAATTCTTTCACCCTAGACGCCACTTTGCAATTGGCTAGGTTAGCGGCTAAGAATTCAGGGTTTGCTATTGTGGCGCGCAGAGCGCTTTGGTTGAAATCTTGGTCGGCTGATGCGTCTTCCAAGAACAAGCTACTTAACATTCCTTTCAAGGGGAAAACGCTGTTTGGCCCTGACTTGAAAGAGATTATCTCTGATATCACTGAGGGTAAGGGCCACGCCATTCCTCAGGATCGGCCTTTCAAGGCAAAAAATAAACCTAATTTTCGTCCCTTTCGTAGAAACGGACCAACCCAAAGTGCTACGTCCTCTAAGCAAGAGGGTAATACTTCTCAAGCCAAGCCAGCTTGGAGACCAATGCAAGGCTGGAACAAGGGAAAGCAGGCCAAGAAACCTGCCACTGCTACCAAGACAGCATGAAATGTTGGCCCCCGATCCGGGACCGGATCTGGTGGGGGGCAGACTCTCTCTCTTCGCTCAGGCTTGGGCAAGAGATGTTCTGGATCCTTGGGCGCTAGAAATAGTCTCCCAAGGTTATCTTCTGGAATTCAAGGGGCTTCCCCCAAGGGGGAGGTTCCACAGGTCTCAGTTGTCTTCAGACCACATAAAAAGACAGGCATTCTTACATTGTGTAGAAGACCTGTTAAAAATGGGAGTGATTCATCCTGTTCCATTAAGAGAACAAGGGATGGGGTTCTACTCCAATCTGTTCATAGTTCCCAAAAAAGAGGGAACGTTCAGACCAATCTTAGATCTCAAGATCTTAAACAAGTTTCTCAAGGTTCCATCGTTCAAGATGGAAACCATTCGAACTATTCTTCCTTCCATCCAGGAAGGTCAATTCATGACCACGGTGGATTTAAAGGATGCGTATCTACATATTCCTATCCACAAGGAACATCATCGGTTCCTAAGGTTCGCATTCCTGGACAAACATTACCAGTTCGTGGCGCTTCCTTTCGGATTAGCCACTGCTCCAAGGATTTTCACAAAGGTACTAGGGTCCCTTCTAGCTGTGCTAAGACCAAGGGGCATTGCTGTAGTACCTTACTTGGACGACATTCTGATTCAAGCGTCGTCCCTTCCTCAAGCAAAGGCTCACACGGACATTGTCCTGGCCTTTCTCAGATCTCACGGATGGAAAGTGAACGTGGAAAAGAGTTCTCTATCTCCGTCAACAAGGGTTCCCTTCTTGGGAACAATAATAGACTCCTTAGAAATAAGGATTTTCCTGACAGAGGCCAGAAAAACAAAACTTCTAGACTCTTGTCGGATACTTCATTCCGTTCCTCTTCCTTCCATAGCTCAGTGCATGGAAGTGATCGGGTTGATGGTAGCGGCAATGGACATAGTTCCTTTTGCGCGCATTCATCTAAGACCATTACAACTGTGCATGCTCAGTCAGTGGAATGGGGACTATACAGACTTGTCTCCGAAGATACAAGTAAATCAGAGGACCAGAGACTCACTCCGTTGGTGGCTGTCCCTGGACAACCTGTCACAAGGGATGACATTCCGCAGACCAGAGTGGGTCATTGTCACGACCGACGCCAGTCTGATGGGCTGGGGCGCGGTCTGGGGATCCCTGAAAGCTCAGGGTCTTTGGTCTCGGGAAGAATCTCTTCTACCGATAAATATTCTGGAACTGAGAGCGATATTCAATGCTCTCAAGGCTTGGCCTCAGCTAGCGAGGGCCACGTTCATACGGTTTCAATCAGACAACATGACAACTGTTGCGTACATCAACCATCAGGGGGGAACAAGGAGTTCCCTAGCGATGGAAGAAGTGACCAAAATCATTCTATGGGCGGAGTCTCACTCCTGCCACCTGTCTGCTATCCACATCCCAGGAGTGGAAAATTGGGAAGCGGATTTTCTGAGTCGTCAGACATTGCATCCGGGGGAGTGGGAACTCCATCCGGAAATCTTTGCCCAAGTCACTCAGCTGTGGGGCATTCCAGACATGGATCTGATGGCCTCTCGTCAGAACTTCAAAGTTCCTTGCTACGGGTCCAGATCCAGGGATCCCAAGGCGGCTCTAGTGGATGCACTAGTAGCACCTTGGACCTTCAAACTAGCTTATGTGTTCCCGCCGTTTCCTCTCATCCCCAGGCTGGTAGCCAGGATTAATCAGGAGAGGGCGTCGGTGATCTTGATAGCTCCTGCGTGGCCACGCAGGACTTGGTATGCAGATCTGGTGAATATGTCATCGGCTCCACCTTGGAAGCTACCTTTGAGACGAGACCTTCTTGTTCAGGGTCCGTTCGAACATCCGAATCTGGTTTCACTCCAGCTGACTGCTTGGAGATTGAACGCTTAATCTTATCGAAGCGAGGGTTCTCAGATTCTGTTATCGATACTCTTGTTCAGGCCAGAAAGCCTGTAACTAGAAAGATTTACCACAAAATTTGGAAAAAATATATCTGTTGGTGTGAATCTAAAGGATTCCCTTGGGACAAGGTTAAGATTCCTAGGATTCTATCCTTCCTTCAAGAAGGATTGGAAAAAGGATTATCTGCAAGTTCCCTGAAGGGACAGATTTCTGCCTTGTCTGTGTTACTTCACAAAAAGCTGGCAGCTGTGCCAGATGTTCAAGCCTTTGTTCAGGCTCTGGTTAGAATTAAGCCTGTTTACAAACCTTTGACTCCTCCTTGGAGTCTCAATTTGGTTCTTTCAGTTCTTCAGGGGGTTCCGTTTGAACCCTTACATTCCGTTGATATTAAGTTATTATCTTGGAAAGTTTTGTTTTTAGTTGCAATTTCTTCTGCTAGAAGAGTTTCAGAATTATCTGCTCTGCAGTGTTCTCCTCCTTATCTGGTGTTCCATGCAGATAAGGTGGTTTTACGTACTAAACCTGGTTTTCTTCCAAAAGTTGTTTCTAACAAAAACATTAACCAGGAGATTATCGTACCTTCTCTGTGTCCGAAACCAGTTTCAAAGAAGGAACGATTGTTGCACAATTTGGATGTTGTTCGCGCTCTAAAATTCTATTTAGATGCTACAAAGGATTTTAGACAAACATCTTCCTTGTTTGTTGTTTATTCCGGTAAAAGGAGAGGTCAAAAAGCAACTTCTACCTCTCTTTCTTTTTGGATTAAAAGCATCATCAGATTGGCTTACGAGACTGCCGGACGGCAGCCTCCCGAAAGAATCACAGCTCATTCCACTAGGGCTGTGGCTTCCACATGGGCCTTCAAGAACGAGGCTTCTGTTGATCAGATATGTAGGGCAGCGACTTGGTCTTCACTGCACACTTTTACCAAATTTTACAAGTTTGATACTTTTGCTTCTTCTGAGGCTATTTTTGGGAGAAAGGTTTTGCAAGCCGTGGTGCCTTCCATTTAGGTGACCTGATTTGCTCCCTCCCTTCATCCGTGTCCTAAAGCTTTGGTATTGGTTCCCACAAGTAAGGATGACGCCGTGGACCGGACACACCTATGTTGGAGAAAACAGAATTTATGTTTACCTGATAAATTACTTTCTCCAACGGTGTGTCCGGTCCACGGCCCGCCCTGGTTTTTTTAATCAGGTCTGATAATTTATTTTCTTTGACTACAGTCACCACGGTACCATATGGTTTCTCCTATGCAAATATTCCTCCTTAACGTCGGTCGAATGACTGGGGTAGGCGGAGCCTAGGAGGGATCATGTGACCAGCTTTGCTGGGCTCTTTGCCATTTCCTGTTGGGGAAGAGAATATCCCACAAGTAAGGATGACGCCGTGGACCGGACACACCGTTGGAGAAAGTAATTTATCAGGTAAACATAAATTCTGTTTTTTATTCTACGATTCGGACAGAGCATCAAAATTTAAATAACTTTCCGATTTACGTCTATGATCTAATTTGCTTCTTTTGCTTGGTATCCTTTGTTGAAAAGCATACTTAGGTAGGCTGACGGGCAGCGATTTACTACTGGGATCTTGCTGCTGATTGGTGCCTGCACATATATGCTCTTGTCATTGGCTCACCAGTTGCGCATTGTTGCGCCTTCAACAAAGATACCAAGAGAATAAAGCAAATTGCTAATATAATGATGAAAGGTTCATACGGTTAAGAGAGGCTTATTCACACTTACACGTCTCCAGTCTTTCTTCCAAGAAGGAGATCTGCTCACTTAGTGAGTCTATCCGGTCCAGCTGTTGGAAGGAATGTGTCAGTAAACTGATGGGATCTGCGTGGTTCTCCGAAGAAGCGGAAAGGAGATTGTGAAACGGCGCAATCACCAGCTGCAGCTTCTGTGTAGGTCAAATACAAAACTAAATCATCTATCTCACCTACATATTATTTATTATCAGCGCTACGTGCAGACAATGATAATCTGATGATAAAAATAGCGCCCCCTAAAGGCATCTACTGCTATCTACAAAATGCTTCCACCAGTGCAGGATGGATTCTATATTTATCTGTTCCTATGATTTACATTTTCTACCATTAGTTTCACACGTTACAGTCCAATTTTGTTTTGTTCTTTAAACAGACAAATAAGTAATAAGCATATTTAAAGGGACAGTCTAGGCCAAAATAAACTTTCATGATTCAGATAGAGCATGTCATTTTAAAGAATTTTCCAATTTACTTTTATCACCAATTTTGCTTTGTTCTCTTGGTATTCTTAGTTGAAAGCTTAACCTAGGAGGTTCATATGCTAATTTCTTAGACCTTGAAGGCCACCTCTTTTTAGAATGTATTTTAACAGTTTTTCACCACTAGAGGGTGTTAGTTCATGTATTTCATATAGATAACACTGTGCTCGTGCACGTGAAGTTATCTGGGAGCAGGCACTGATTGGCTAAACTGCAAGTCTGTCAAAAGAACTTAAATAAAGGGGCAGTTTGCAGAGGCTTAGATACAAGATAATCACAGAGGTTAAAAGTAAATTAATATAACTGTGTTGGTTATGCAAAACTGGGGAATGGGTAATAAAGGGATTATCTATCTTTTAAAACAATAAAAATTCTGGTGTAGACTGTCCCTTTAAGCATATGATCCAACAGGGCATTTGATATCTGAATATTTTTATACTTTGGTTTAACTTGTGTACGATTTTAAAGGAATATTCTTTATTATTGTTAACCCTTTAAACGTTTAATCTGTTTTAAATGCATTTTGTAAGTTTGTTTGCTAAATGTTAATGATTTACCTCGTGTTAAGGTAATTTGCCCCGTTCCTAGTGTGAGCATGTTTTTACATAATGTGATCTGTAGAATAGACTCACAATAATGTGTCACACTATCCCATTGTGTGAGTTAACAGCTTTACTGCTTAGTAATCTCATTTTACATGTAAGAGAACATTAAATACCTCTCACTTTTGTGTAAAATTGAGCTTTGTACCACGTTCCCTAGAGAGACCAAAAAGCAACATCTGTAAATGCTGCAAATCCAGAATTGGCCTTTTTGCCTGTCTAGGGAGTGTGGGACAAAGAACATTTTATTTTACACAAAAGCAAGAGGCGTCTTATGTCTATTTGATATCAGAATGACAATGGTTTGGTAACCTACAGAAATGTTACATTTACGTGTATATATATATATATATATATATATATATATATATGTATTTAATGTATATAAATATATATTGTGTATATACTGCATGTATTTACTTTATATATAGATATATATTGTGTGTATATATATATATATAAAATGTGTATATATGGATTTACTGTATATAAATATATATTGTGTATATATGTATTGGCAAAGAAGATCTACTTACCTGCTCTAACAAATCAATCTTGCTCCTGAGCTCCTGCATGTCCTCCTTCACAGAATGTGAAACACCTAATGCAGAGAAAAGATATGTTAGATCTGGGGTTTTCTTCCGTCATGAGGCATCTATGTAACGTGATACAGATTATTACTCACGTGTGACACAGAGAATGAGCAAATGTATCTGTATAACAAACAGATCTGGTATTTGCGGCACATCATAGGATCAGGTTATGGATTAGTACAGAAAATCTTGACCAGTGAGTCTGTATCCCTTTAGCTGTCACTAGTATTCTCATGTGTAATGCACAGATACAGCTCCAGTTAGTAACTCAGTGACAACAGACAGAGATCTGACTCTGCCCTGGCTTAAATTCTAGGGTAACACATAACTAAAGTCACATTACAGCAGCTAAGCAGAAACCAAGCAGTGAGTAACTGCTACTTGCATATGTCACTCTTTACTGGCTCAACAGATGCACCATGCTCATGATCTTCAGTGTGTTCTGTCTCCCTAGCAAGATTTTAGCTGTGTGTTTATTTTATTTGCAGAAATTAAAAGGATAGAAAAGTAAATGCTCTAAAGTGTTAGAACACTTTATGACTGCACTATTACTTGTATATAACCTTATGATTTTAGCAGTACAGTACTAGGAGCTAGCTGAGCGCATCTGGTGAGCCAATGACAAGAAGCATATGTGTACAGCCACCCATCAGCAGCTAGCGCCATGTAATGTAGGATATGTACATATTCTTTTCCACAAAGGATACCAAAAGAACAAAGTCAATTTGGATTTTATAAATATATATATGTTGTGGGTAAAGTAAGAAATTGGGTAATCCTAGCATTACCTGGGTAAACCTAACATTACCCAAACGGCTGTGGGTAAAGCCTGATGTAACATGATAAATCTTCTCAGAGTGCATCGAGTCAACGCATCAAACATATATATGATGCACTATAATTCACACATCTTCACTATCGTTTTTTGTCTCCACCATGTAAACCTCATTCCCCAAGGTTGACTTGGGGTGGATGCCAGAGGATCGGTAGGGGGGCGCCTTCCTTGACCCCTTAGGCAGAGGCAAAAAAATTAGTGTAGATGGGGGAATTACATTACATCGGGCTTTACCCACAGCCGCTTGGGTAATGTCAGGTTTACACAAGTAATGCTAGGATTACCCAATTTCTTACTTTATCCGCAACATATATAAATATATATACCGGTATATATATATATATATATATTAACACATTGTAGCCAAAAAGAAACTTTTTAGAAAATAAAGTTGATGCTATACATTTAAAATAAAACAGTACATAAATACTGGTACCATGAGTCCTTGTGTCTGACGAAGGCGTCAGCAGCTGCGCATTATTACTCACGGTACGAGTTTGATGTGTCACAGCGCGTACCAAAAGTAATAATGCACAGACACCAACCGTTCACGTACCCTCTGCTCCTCCAAAAAATGCTTCACCAGAGAATAAAAACAAAAAACTGCTAAACCAAATCAGACTTGTTACATCCTCTTCATAGAACTAACAGCTCTCAGTGATCTAAACAGTTTAATTAGGTTTTATGTGAGACAACACAAGCAGCTCAGCCATCACTATTTCTGCAGGACTTATACGCAGGGCTGCACAACTGGGAGTAGCTGCACATGTTTCAGAATCTGATGAATTATAGTGATAACAATAGTCAGGAGCGGTTCTGTAAACACATTGAGGTTGAAGAATGTGACCACAAAACTAAATATGAAGTGTGTAGGGGGTAAATGAGGAGACCATATATTGTATTGTCCACTGTCACCTTTATTCTATTTTATTTTATTCTATCTTGTTTAACCCTGCACAGAGCAACAGGCATGTAAATCAGACACTACATAGCAAATTCAGATGGGGGTCTACAGTAATGAATGGGGGTGCATAGTCCTCAAAATAACCACAAGATAGGGTACAAAACAAACGCACAGTCTGATACATTTTGTTGTTATTCCAGGGAACTGGGACCAGGGTATAAAGAGTCTAGAACTGAAAAACTGGCAGCAGAAAAAGTCTGTTCCAGCTTGTTAGACCAAATCTGAAAATCCCCCTCACCCCAGGGAAGAAAATCTCAGCCTTCTGCTTCTGTCTTGTACAGCTTATGACTTGCTGCTTGCAGGTAAAAGAACAGAGTTAATGTGCCAGAACCGTCCTCTGGTAATTAAACCCCAAACTAACAGCTCTTACGTACTGGGCCATCTTTATTATAATTTATTATGATCATAAGTAAAATAGCTATAAATAAGGAGAGAGAAAATCCTACAATAACAAATGTAGAAATGACAGCGGCAAAATGTGTCTCAGTTCTCTGCAAATGACAATTTTCTATTTAGTTTTGTTAATTGTGTTTCTTTACCTTTAGCCACAGAAAAATAAACGACTTGTTGTGTATTAAGTGTAATTATAAAGTGTATTATAAAGAGCTACACAGCTAAACTGAATATTAATACTTTGTGTAATTAGGCAACGGATTTCTTTCCCCAAACACGTAGGTTTCTAACAGACTAAAACAGATAAGTTATATACCTGTTATTCTTCATGTATCATATTTATGGATACAGAAGTAAAATTACTTGTAACATTTATCTATCTAATTATCTATCTATCTATAATCTATCTATCATCTATCTACTGTATATCTATTACTGTGTATCACTATCTTTCGATTTATTTGTATCTATATATCTGTATCTATCTATTTGTAACTCTCTATCAGTATCTATTGATCGGTATCTAATTCTATCTATCTGCATACATACAGTATATATTCATATACACCTGTATAAATACACAGACACACATGCACATAAGGATATACAGTCTATAACTTGTCTCCTGTACCAAAGTGCTTGTAACCAGCAGTGAGATCTGCAGGTGGTGATGCCCTTAAAGGGATAGGAAAGTCAAAATTAAACTTGCCTGATTCAGACAGAGCGAGTCATTTTAAGACACTTTTAATATCACTTTCATTTTCAAATGTGCTTTGTTCTCTTGGTATCCCTTGTTGAAAAATAATATGCACATATCCCACACTAGTGGGAGCGAGATTGGTGCCTGCACACATTTGTCTCCTGTGATTGGCTAACTAATGTGTTCAGCTAGCTGCCAGTAGTGCAATGCTGTTCCTTCAGCAAAAGATAACAAGAGAATGAAGCAAATTTGATAACAGAAGTAAAATTGGAAAGTTGTTTGAAAATATCCAAATCATGAAAGAAAATGTAGGGGTTTAAACAAGAATTTAAACTACAATGTAACAGCTGTGTACTAAATTACTGTGCATTCCGGAAGTATTCATTATCTACATAATGTTTGGGAGCAAGAATTGACTTAAAGGGACGTGAAACCCACATTTTGTCTTTCAAGATTCAGACAAAGCAGCAACTTTAAACAACTTTCTAACTTACTTCTATTATCTAATTTGCTTTATTCTCTTGATATCCTTTGCCAAAAAGCATATCTAGATAGGCTCAGAAGCTGCTGATTGGTGGCTGCACATAGATGCCTCGTGTGATTGGCTCACCCTTGTGCATTGCTATATCTCCAACAAAGGATATCTAAAGAATGAAGCAAATTAGATAATAGAAGTAAATTGGAATGTTGTTTAAAATTGTATTCTCTACCTGAATCATGAAAGAAAAATGTTGGGTTCAGTGTCCCTTTAAGTAAATGGTTCAGTACAAGTGTTAATACACAGTTTTACTTGAAGTCTGCAGCAGTTTCATCATTTAACCCATTGATGACAGGGTTAATTTGTCTACATCGCTTATGACGTTCTATTTCGTCATAACGGCACTAAAGCCCAATGTAATTATGACGGAATAGAACAGCATAACAACGTTTAAAGGTTAATAAGAAGCAAATAACATGCAGCACTATTGGTTTGGCTGTAGGTTGTACATCACTAATGTGACCACAGGGAGGCGCTAGACCGTATAGGAGTCTGCAGCAGTTTCATCATTAATAAGAAGCAAATAACATGCAGCACTATTGGTTTGGCTGTAAGTTGTACATCACTAATGTGACCACAGGGTGGCGCTAGACCGTATCCAGAAGGAGTGTGCAGCAGTTTCATCATTAATACGAAGCAAATGACATGCAGCACTATTGGTTTTGCTGTAAGTTGTACATCACTAATGTGACCACAGGGTGGCGCTAGACCGTATAGGAGTCTGCAGCAGTTTCATCATTTAATACGAAGCAAATAACATGCAGCACTATTGGTTTGGCTGTATGTTGTACATCACTAATGTGACCACAGGGAGGCGCTAGACTGTATCCAGAAGGATTGTGCAGCAGTTTCATCATTTAATAAGAAGCAAATAATATGCAGCACTATTAGTTTGGCTGTAAGTTGTACATCACTAATGTGACCACAGGGTGGCGCTAGATCGTATCCAGAAGGAGTGTGCAGCAGTTTCATCATTAATAAGAAGCAAATAACATGCAGCACTATTGGTTTGGCTGTAGGTTGTACATCACTAATGTGACCACAGGATGGCGCTAGATCGTATCCAGAAGGAGTGTGCAGCAGTTTCATCATTAATAAGAAGCAAATAACATGCAGCACTATTGGTTTTGCTGTAAGTTGTACATCACTAATGTGACCACAGGGTGGCGCTAGATCGTATCCAGAAGGAGTGTGCAGCAGTTTCATCATTAATAAGAAGCAAATAACATGCAGCACTATTGGTTTGGCTGTAGGTTGTACATCACTAATGTGACCACAGGGTGGCACTAGACCGTATAGGAGTCTGCAGCAGTTTCATCATTAATAAGAAGCAAATAACATACAGCACTATTGGTTTGGCTGTAAGTTGTTCATCACTAATGTGACCACAGGGAGGCGCTAGACCGTATCCAGAAGGAGTGTGCAGCAGTTTCATCATTAATAAGAAGCAAATAATATACAGCACTATTGGTTTGGCTGTAAGTTGTACATCACTAATGTGACCACAGGGAGGCGCTAGACCGTATCCAGAAGGAGTGTGCAGCAGTTTCATCATTAATAAGAAGCAAATAACTGCAGCACTATTGGTTTGGCTGTAAGTTGTACATCACTAATGTGACCACAGGGTGGCACTAGACCGTATCCAGAAGGAGTGTGCAGCAGTTTCATCATTAATAAGAAGCAAATAACTGCAGCACTATTGGTTTGGCTGTAGGTTGTACATCACTAATGTGACCACAGGGTGGCACTAGACCGTATAGGAGTCTGCAGCAGTTTCATCATTAATAAGAAGCAAATAACATACAGCACTATTGGTTTGGCTGTAGGTTGTACATCACTAATGTGACCACAGGGTGGCGCTAGACCGTATCCAGAAGGAGTGTGCAGCAGTTTCATCATTAATAAGAAGCAAATAATATACAGCACTATTGGTTTGGCTGTAAGTTGTACATCACTAATGTGACCACAGGGAGGCGCTAGACCGTATCCAGAAGGAGTGTGCAGCAGTTTCATCATTAATAAGAAGCAAATAACTGCAGCACTATTGGTTTGGCTGTAGGTTGTACATCACTAATGTGACCACAGGGTGGCGCTAGACCGTATCCAGAAGGAGTGTGCAGCAGTTTCATCATTAATAAGAAGCAAATAACTGCAGCACTATTGGTTTGGCTGTAGGTTGTACATCACTAATGTGACCACAGGGTGGCGCTAGACCGTATCCAGAAGGAGTGTGCACTTACCTGCTTCATTAACTGATGCATTGACGTGAGGAGACTCGGCTTCTGCTGGCTTTTGCTTTCTAAGACAATTCTTCCCCCCCTGCGAGACCTGGAAGCCCTCTTGGCACTCACACCTGAAGCTTCCTGCAGTGTTTATGCAGCTCTGGGGGCACTGATGACCTCCGCTGCTGCACTCATCCACATCTGCAAGCAAATTCACCAGAGGCCGTTATACAAAACAAATGCTTGTGTATTGCACTATATTGACCAGCTGGGGTTCTCATGGTTATTTAAAGCAACGGTAAAGTAAAGATTACACTTTCAGGATTTAGATAGAGAATGACATATTAAACAACCTTTCAATTTGCGTCTATTGTCTAATTTGCTTTGTTCTTTTGGTATCCTTTGTCAAAGAGTATATGTACATATGCTCAGCAGCAACAATGCACTACTGGGGGGCAGCTGCTGATTGGTGGCTCTTGTCATAGAAAGAAATCACATACAATCTTTGGGGCGTTTAGCATTATATTGTAATGTCTGTGTCTTTATTCAAAGCCAGAATCTGCACAGATTTGCTAAAATTTGCCTTTCTAAATTTCCTGGAGGGACGTCACATTACTGATGAGACTTCTAAGATAAATACTGTTGAAAATACACTTAATATTTTTTTATCACCTATGAATATCTGAATTTTGCATTTGAACATTAAAAATGTTACATTTGATATTTAACTTTTTTGGGAAATCTGTATTAAGTATGTAAATTCTAATACAACACTTTATATCAATACTGAAAACTGAAGGTGTGGGACCATTATATATACAGTAACTATATATATATATATATATATATATATATATATATATATAGTGACCATATTGCCGCTTTAAAAAGGGACACATATGAAAAATACACGTCAGGGCTGTTTTCAGGGGTGTTTAAAGAAATGTTTTGTATAAGAACCCTGACATATGTATTTCTCATATGTGTCCCTTCTTAAAGCGACAGTATGGTCAGCCTATATATATATATATATATATCTCAATCACACATACTAGACAAGCTGAGTTCCGTATATAATAAATTAGCTTTTAAATGATATATGACTGTAGCTACCTGTTTGGCAGTAATTTCCGCTCCAGCCCGCGGGGCACTGGCATTTGTTGATACCTAAGCAGACACCCCCGTTCTGACACGGTAATAGACAAGACACTAGAAAAGAGAAAGTTAGCAGCAGTTACCAGTAACGCCTATTAAAAACATGTGTGGGGCATGAAATTCCCATTTTTTACTAACATGGGGTCATGCCCCTATTTCTCACTCTGTCATCAGGACAATCATTTAAGTGACATTTATTTGTAAAAATCCCTAATAACAAAAGCACATTCCTGTGATATAATCAGCTGCTTCTGGTGGGGCATTTTAATGTTTTTCACTTCTTTCTAACAGCATGAAACTAAATCCCATAATACAGGATATTCCTTGTGAGAACAGGATCAGTCTGACAACAGGAAGGAGCCAAAACTCCTACAATTTTATCACTGACTACAAATTCTTGTTTTATTTATATAAATACGTTTCTGGTCTGGTTCCTCGCTATTCTAGGTAGCTGCTCAAATTGTTAACTTGTGGTACCGATAACCTGTTCTGCAACACTTTATAAAATACAATCAAAATATCAGAGGATACAATTATACAATAAATTGTGCACAGGGAAAAAATAAATTCATAACTATTTATTTACAATTATTTGTGGTGGGGGTGGGAGTGCCTTTTTTATATATTGCCCAGAGATTTCTAACATTTTACTTAAAGGGACATGAAACCCACAATTTTTATTTCATGATTCAGATAGAGAATACAGTTTAAAAAAAGATCCCAATTTACTTCTAATATCAAATTTAGTTCTCATGTTATTCTTTGTTGAAGAGTTATCTAGATAGTAGTTTGCGCGTTGGAGCTCTACATGACAGTAAACAGTGCTGCCGCCTAGTGCTCTTGCTGATGTATTAAATTGTTGCAAACTGCTGCCATATAATACTGCACACTTCTGATCTTACATTGCTGCTTTTTAACAAAGGATAGCAAAACAATGAAGACAATTTGATAATAGAAGTACATTGGATAGTTGTTTAAATGTTATGTTCTATCTGAATCATGAAAGAAACATTTTTGGTTTTATGTCCCTTTAAAGGAACATACAAAGGCAAATATGCTTTAGTAAAGGGGTTAAATACATAGATAAAGTGAGCTTCAGAGCAGCAATGCACTACTAGGAGGAACACATCAGGTGAGACAATGACAGGAGGATAAGGGCCTCTGTGCAGGCCTTTGTGCACTAAAACAGACATTTGAAATACTGCAATACCCTACATACATATGCTCATTTGAGGAGAATGGGATATTTTCAGTTTCCTGCAGATATTTTTGTCCTATTGGTAATTTGATAACCAAACAAGTACAACAGTAGTACAGACCTCTTGTGTGAGTACAAATGGGAATAAGAAGCATATTATTTGTACAAGCTGCACTTAATAATACGGTAACTAAATTGTCCTGAGAAAATGCTGTCTATATCTGTCTGTCCAATCACAGGTCAGGTTAGGGCTTCCTCTAATGTAGCACAGCTGGTTTAATGACATTTACAGGGGATAATAATCGCACAGCAAAGCTTTTTACAGTTAGGAATATATCATCTATTTCCGGGCCAGACAGGTATTGTGTTTTATTGTGTGGGTCTGTGTGAGGGGATGATGAGAAGATAATTCTGTGTGCTGAGATCCTACTGGTGCAGCATTTATGTCGGATTTTATGTCTATAACGTTTAAAGAACCGCAGCATTGGGAATAAACAATACAATTACAGTTGTATTTATATACTGCTTAGTGCACATCTAGGAACAGAATAGTGGCTGATAAATATAGTTATCTTTATCCAACATTATGTTCTCAGCTTATTAGCCTCAAGGGGACAGGCGGCTGAACTAGCTATAAGGCAATAGAGCATGCTATGCTTAAGCTTGAAGGGTACCCAGCACTTGACCATGCAATGCCAAGGATTTAAATGTACCCAGCATTAGTGCACACAATGCCAAGGATCTATATGTACCCAGCATTAGTGCACACAATGCCAAGGATTTATATGTACCCAGCATTAGTGCACACAATGCCATGGATCTATATGTACCCAGCATTAGTGCACACAATGCCAAGGATCTATATGTACCCAGCATTAGTGCACACAATGCCAAGGATCTATATGTACCCAGCATTAGTGCACACAATGCCAAGGATCTATATGTACCCAGCATTAGTGCACACAATGCCATGGATCTATATGTACCCAGCATTAGTGCACACAATGCCATGGATTTAAATGTACCCAGCATTAGTGCACACAATGCCAAGGATTTAAATGTACCCAGCATTAGTGCACACAATGCCATGGATCTATATGTACCCAGCATTAGTGCACACAATGCCATGGATATATATGTACCCAGCATTAGTGCACACAATGCCAAGGATTTAAATGTACCCAGCATTAGTACACACAATGCCAAGGATCTATATGTACCCAGCATTAGCACACACAATGCCAAGGATCTATATGTACCCAGCATTAGTGCACACAATGCCATGGATATATATGTACCCAGCATTAGTACACACAATGCCAAGGATTTAAATGTACCCAGCATTAGTACACACAATGCCAAGGATCTATATGTACCCAGCATTAGTGCACACAATGCCAAGGATTTAAATGTACCCAGCATTAGTGCACACAATGCCAAGGATTTAAATGTACCCAGCATTAGTGCACACAATGCCAAGGATCTATATGTACCCAGCATTAGTGCACACAATGCCAAGGATCTATATTTACCCAGCATTAGTGCACACAATGCCAAGGATTTATATGTACCCAGCATTAGTGCACACAATGCCAAGGATCTATATTTACCCAGCATTAGTGCACACAATGCCAAGGATCTATATGTACCCAGCATTAGTGCACACAATGCCAAGGATCTATATTTACCCAGCATTAGTGCACACAATGCCAAGGATCTATATTTACCCAGCATTAGTGCACACAATGCCAAGGATCTATATGTACCCAGCATTAGTGCACACAATGCCAAGGATTTATATGTACCCAGCATTAGTGCACACAATGCCAAGGATCTATATGTACCCAGCATTAGTGCACACAATGCCAAGGATCTATATTTACCCAGCATTAGTGCACACAATGCCAAGGCTTCAACAGGTACCTTGCATTAGAAAATGCAATGCCAAGACTTCAATGGGTACCTGACATTACAGAATGCAACGCCAAGACTTCAATGGGTACCTGACATTACAGAATGCAACGCCAAGACTTCAATGGGTACCTGACATTACAGAATGCAATGCCAAGACTTCAATGGGTACCTGACATTACAGAATGCAATGCCAAGACTTCAATGGGTACCTGACATTACAGAATGCAACGCCAAGACTTCAATGGGTACCTGACATTACAGAATGCAATGCCAAGACTTCAATGGGTACCTGACATTACAGAATGCAATGCCAAGACTTCAATGGGTACCTGACATTACAGAATGCAATGCCAAGGCTTAAATGGGTACCTGACATTACAGAATGCAATGCCAAGGCTTAAATGGGTACCTGACATTACAGAATGCAACGCCAAGGCTTAAATGGGTACCTGACATTACAGAATGCAATGCCAAGGCTTAAATGGGTACCTGACATTACAGAATGCAATACCAAGGCTTAAATGGGTACCTGACATTACAGAATGCAATGCCAAGACTTCAATGGGTACCTGACATTACAGAATGCAATGCCAAGACTTCAATGGGTACCTGACATTACAGAATGCAACGCCAAGACTTCAATGGGTACCTGACATTACATATTGCAATACCAATGCTTAAATGGGTACCTGACATTACAGAATGCAACGCCAAGGCTTAAATGGGTACCTGACATTACAGAATGCAACGCCAAGGCTTAAATGGGTACCTGACATTACAGAATGCAACGCCAAGACTTCAATGGGTACCTGACATTACAGAATGCAACGCCAAGACTTCAATGGGTACCTGACATTACAGAATGCAACGCCAAGACTTCAATGGGTACCTGACATTACAGAATACAATGCCAAGGCTTAAATGGGTACCTGACATTACAGAATGCAACGCCAAGGCTTAAATGGGTACCTGACATTACAGAATGCAATGCCAAGACTTCAATGGGTACCTGACATTACAGAATGCAACGCCAAGGCTTAAATGGGTACCTGACATTACAGAATGCAATGCCAAGACTTCAATGGGTACCTGACATTAGATAATGCAATGCCAAGACTTCAATGGGTACCTGACATTACAGAATGCAACGCCAAGACTTCAATGGGTACCTGACATTACAGAATGCAACGCCAAGACTTCAATGGGTACCTGACATTACAGAATGCAACGCCAAGACTTCAATGGGTACCTGACATTACAGAATGCAACGCCAAGGCTTAAATGGGTACCTGACATTACAGAATGCAATGCCAAGGCTTAAGTAGCTACCTGACATTACAGAATGCAATGCCAAGACTTCAATGGGTTCCTGACATTACAGAATGCAATGCCAAGGCTTAAATGGGTACCTGACATTACAGAATGCAACGCCAAGACTTCAATGGGTACCTGACATTACAGAATGCAATGCCAAGACTTCAATGGGTGCCTGACATTACAGAATGCAATACCAAGGCTTAAATGGGTACCTGACATTACAGAATGCAACGCCAAGACTTCAATGGGTACCTGACATTACAGAATGCAACGCCAAGACTTCAATGGGTACCTGACATTACAGAATGCAACGCCAAGGCTTAAATGGGTACCTGACATTACAGAATGCAATGCCAAGGCTTAAGTAGGTACCTGACATTACAGAATGCAATGCCAAGACTTCAATGGGTTCCTGACATTACAGAATGCAATGCCAAGGCTTAAATGGGTACCTGACATTACAGAATGCAACGCCAAGACTTCAATGGGTACCTGACATTACAGAATGCAACGCCAAGGCTTAAATGGGTACCTGACATTACAGAATGCAATGCCAAGGCTTAAATGGGTACCTGACATTACAGAATGCAATGCCAATACTTCAATGGGTACCTGACATTACAGAATGCAATGCCAAGACTTCAATGGGTGCCTGACATTACAGAATGCAATGCCAAGACTTCAATGGGTACCTGACATTACAGAATGCAATGCCAAGACTTCAATGGGTGCCTGACATTACAGAATGCAATACCAAGGCTTAAATGGGTACCTGACATTACAGAATGCAATGCCAAGGCTTAAATGGGTACCTGACATTACAGAATGCAATGCCAAGGCTTAAATGGGTACCTGACATTACAGAATGCAATGCCAAGGCTTAAATGGGTACCTGACATTACAGAATGCAATGCCAAGGCTTAAATGGGTACCTGACATTACAGAATGCAATGCCAAGGCTTAAATGGGTACCTGACATTACAGAATGCAATGCCAAGACTTAAATGGGTACCTGACATTACAGAATGCAATGCCAAGACTTCAATGGGTGCCTGACATTACAGAATGCAATACCAAGGCTTAAATGGGTACCTGACATTACAGAATGCAATGCCAAGGCTTAAATGGGTACCTGACATTACAGAATGCAATACCAAGGCTTAAATGGGTACCTGACATTACAGAATGCAATGCCAAGGCTTAAATGGGTACCTGACATTACAGAATGCAATGCCAAGGCTTAAATGGGTACCTGACATTACAGAATGCAATGCCAAGGCTTAAATGG
This sequence comes from Bombina bombina, assembly GCF_027579735.1. Taxonomy (NCBI): domain Eukaryota; kingdom Metazoa; phylum Chordata; class Amphibia; order Anura; family Bombinatoridae; genus Bombina; species Bombina bombina. Next base: position 17,288,626 of record NC_069510.1, on the reverse strand, counting down.
GTACCTGACATTACAGAATGCAATGCCAAGACTTAAATGGGTACCTGACATTACAGAATGCAATGCCAAGACTTAAATGGGTACCTGACATTACAGAATGCAATGCCAAGACTTAAATGGGTACCTGACATTACAGAATGCAATGCCAAGACTTAAATGGGTACCTGACATTACAGAATGCAATGCCAAGACTTAAATGGGTACCTGACATTACAGAATGCAACGCTAAGGCTTAAATGGGTACCTGACATTACAGAATGCAATACCAAGGCTTGAACAGGTACCCAGCATGCATTAGACATAACTAAGAAGTTTAAACTAAAATCTCAAGGTGTTTAATGTCCTTTTGAATGTTCTAGAGAAGGATTTAATATATGGCCTTTGTGTTTAAACCGATATTCAGTTAAGCTGCAGAGCGGCGTGTGGTCAGTACCTTTGTTACAACTGTGCGTGTGCGTTTCCAGCCTCCTCCATCCTGGGCAACACGTGTAAAGGGGAAAATGCGTTCTCTTAGGGACCTGTCTGTAGGCTACTTTATAGGTGGTTCTGCAAAATAAACATAACGTAATCAGCAATGATGATTCTCAGGACCCACAAGCATTTCTAAGTGAAGTATTGAGCACACAGCATGATTTCTATGCAAATATATCTAATATCCAGTATTCTTGCTACTAAAGACGTCTCTTACATGAAACATTAGCATTAGATGTTTCTGTACACACAACAGTTTGCTATGAGTCCTACAGTGGTAAAGAAATATATTGCACAGAGCTGCTGAAAAGTGCTCTCTCTTTTGTTGAAGAGCAAGTAGGTTGGCTCAGGGGCGTGCATGTGTCTGTACCATTATATGGCAGCAGTTTAGAAATAATTATTTTAACAATGTTATATATTGTGCAAACACTTAAGCCATTTAGTTGTCTTGCAAAAACTGCTGCCATATAATGATAGAGAAATGGGCACCCTACCTACCTAGATATGCTCTTCAACAAAGAATAACATGAAACCAAAGCAAATTTAATAATACAAATTAAATTAAAAACATTTTTAATTGTATACTTATCTGAATCATGAAATTAAAAAAGTGGATTTTGTGACCTTATAAACTATCAGCTATAGGTTTTATTGAATCTATGCTCATAGGCAAGAAGTAGAATCACTCAGTTCCTCTCAATGCTATAAGAGCTGAACTAACATTATATAGATGTTTCTAACGTCTGCATGAGGTCAAATTTATATTATAGGAGAATCTTAGGGGCATATTTATCAAGCTCTGTATGGACCGCTACTCCATTACCTGTCCGCCTGCTCTGAGGCTGCGGACTGAAATCAACCCGAACAAATGCGATCGGGTTGATTGACACCCCCTGCTAGCAGCCTATTGGCCGCAAATCTGCAGCATATGCTGTTGGCATTTATCGATGTGCGGTGGGCATGATACGCTACTTCATATCATGTCCGCTCACACATTGTTAAATATGCCCCTTAGGGTAGAATGTTTAGGACTTGTCATTACATACTTTCTATAAGAGATACATTGCTGCTCACCTGTATGTACTGCAGGGTACAATGTTTAGGACTTGTCATTACATACTTTCTATAAGAGATACATTACTGCTCACATGTATGTACTGCAGGGTACAATGTTTAAGACTTGTCATTACATACTTTCTATAAGAGATACATTACTGCTCACCTGTATGTACTGCATGGTACAATGTTTAGGACTTGTCATTACATACTTTCTATAAGAGATACATTACTGCTCACCTGTATGTACTGCAGGGTACAATGTTTAAGACTTGTCATTACATACTTTCTATAAGAGATACATTACTGCTCACCTGTATGTACTGCAGGGTACAATGTTTAAGACTTGTCATTACATACTTTCTATAAGAGATGCATTGCTGCTCACCTGTATGTACTGCAGGGTACAATGTTTAGGACTTGTCATTACATACTTTCTATAAGAGATACATTACTGCTCACCTGTATGTACTGCAGGAAACAATGTTTAGGACTTGTCATTACATACTTTCTATAAGAGATACATTACTGCTCACCTGTATGTACTGCAGGGTACAATGTTTAGGACTTGTCATTACATACTTTCTATAAGAGATACATTACTGCTCACCTGTATGTACTGCAGGAAACAATGTTTAGGACTTGTCATTACATACTTTCTATAAGAGATACATTACTGCTCACCTGTATGTACTGCAGGGTACAATGTTTAGGACTTGTCATTACATACTTTCTATAAGAGATGCATTGCTGCTCACCTGTATGTACTGCAGGGTACAATGTTTAGGACTTGTCATTACATACTTTCTATAAGAGATGCATTACTGCTCACCTGTATGTACTGCAGGGTACAATGTTTAAGACTTGTCATTACATACTTCCTATAAAGAGATACATTACTGCTCACCTGTGTGTACTGCAGGGTATAATGTTTAGGACTTGTCATTACATACTTTCTATAAGAGATGCATTACTGCTCACCTGTATGTACTGCAGGGTACAATGTTTAAGACTTGTCATTACATACTTTCTATAAGAGATACATTACTGCTCACATGTATGTACTGCAGGGTACAATGTTTAGGACTTGTCATTACATACTTTCTATAAGAGATACATTACTGCTCACCTGTATGTACTGCAGGGTACAATGTTTAGGACTTGTCATTACATACTTTCTATAAGAGATACATTACTGCTCACATGTATGTACTGCAGGGTACAATGTTTAAGACTTGTCATTACATACTTTCTATAAAGAGATACATTACTGCTCACCTGTATGTACTGCAGGGTACAATGTTTAAGACTTGTCATTACATACTTTCTATAAAGAGATGCATTGCTGCTCACCTGTATGTACTGCAGGGTACAATGTTTAGGACTTGTCATTACATACTTTCTATAAGAGATACATTACTGCTCACCTGTATGTACTGCAGGGTACAATGTTTAGGACTTGTCATTACGTACTTTCTATAAGAGATACATTACTGCTCACCTGTATGTACTGCAGGGTACAATGTTTAGGACTTGTCATTACATACTTTCTATAAAGAGATACATTGCTGCTCACCTGTATGTACTGCAGGGTACAATGTTTAAGACTTGTCATTACATACTTTCTATAAAGAGATGCATTGCTGCTCACCTGTATGTACTGCATGGTACAATTTTTAGGACTTGTCATTACATACTTTCTATAAGAGATACATTACTGCTCACCTGTATGTACTGCAGGGTACAATGTTTAGGACTTGTCATTACATACTTTCTATAAGAGATGCATTACTGCTCACCTGTATGTACTGCAGGGTACAATGTTTAGGACTTGTCATTACATACTTTCTATAAGAGATACATTACTGCTCACCTGTATGTACTGCAGGGTACAATGTTTAAGACTTGTCATTACATACTTTCTATAAGAGATACATTACTGCTCACCTGTATGTACTGCAGGGTACAATGTTTAAGACTTGTCATTACATACTTTCTATAAAGAGATACATTGCTGCTCACCTGTATGTACTGCAGGGTACAATGTTTAGGACTTGTCATTACATACTTTCTATAAAGAGATGCATTGCTGCTCACCTGTATGTACTGCAGGGTACAATGTTTAGGACTTGTCATTACATACTTTCTATAAGAGATACATTACTGCTCACCTGTATGTACTGCAGGGTACAATGTTTAGGACTTGTCATTACATACTTTCTATAAGAGATACATTACTGCTCACCTGTATGTACTGCAGGGTACAATGTTTAGGACTTGTCATTACATACTTTCTATAAGAGATACATTACTGCTCACCTGTATGTACTGCAGGGTACAATGTTTAAGACTTGTCATTACATACTTTCTATAAAGAGATACATTGCTGCTCACCTGTATGTACTGCAGGGTACAATGTTTAGGACTTGTCATTACATACTTTCTATAAGAGATGCATTGCTGCTCACCTGTATGTACTGCAGGGTACAATGTTTAAGACTTGTCATTACATACTTTCTATAAGAGATACATTACTGCTCACCTGTATGTACTGCAGGGTACAATGTTTAAGACTTGTCATTACATACTTTCTATAAGAGATACATTACTGCTCACCTGTATGTACTGCAGGGTACAATGTTTAGGACTTGTCATTACATACTTTCTATAAGAGATGCATTGCTGCTCACCTGTATGTACTGCAGATTTTGTGCCCTTCACAAAGCATCATTAGCGGTTTGTGCACAGGTTGTACAAACGACTGCGTAACTGACACAGCTCCGCTCTGACTGCTAGATGAGCAGATCCTACGCCTGGAAAAAAGGAATATACAATTAACATGTTTTAAATTATTCCCTGGCGATTGTTTGCTGATCAAAAAGCCATTAAACATATATATTTTTATATAAGTATTGCAGCCACTAAAACACATCTAAAAGACAATAATACAATGCTCTAAAGCAGTGTCTCTCGATCGCAGTCCCAAGGGCACACTAACAGGCCAGGTTTTCAAGTTTACCTCGGGTGAGAGCAGGTTATTAACCATGGTTACTGGGTATTTCACCTGTGCTACAGATATCCTGAAACTCTAGCTTTTAAGTGTGCCCTGATGTCTGCAATCGAGAAACCTGGCTCTAAAGAAGTTTAGCATTTTATTACTTTTCTGTGCACCTTAATAGTTATCTCTTTCTTCATTGCATCTACAAGAAGGTATCTTAACCCCTTGCTCGTCATGCGCATTGCAACCTGTAGGCGCATGGTGAGCTTTTTTCATTGTGCAGGAGGATCGCCGTTAAAACACTTTTTTTGGCGATCACCCTCACTACAGGCCGGGAATCGTTGGTGGCCTAGTGGGACACTCTCCCAGCCTTCATAGACGTTTTGCTAATGTCACCACATACGTGGTGATGTCACAAAGCGGCTGAACCAAGTAGCTTGATGCGGGAAGTTATTCAAACCCCTCAATCTCAGCTCTCTTAGCAGCTACAAACCTCCAAGACCCCTCACTTGAAAGACAATAGTCTACTCGTTCAAATGGCGGTGATCTTGGAGCAGTAATATCAAGCAGAACTTTTTTTTAAAAAGTAAAAAAAAAACACTTGGGGATTTGCTTGAGTTTGTTACATTATATACGCAATAAAAAAACTGGTATGTCTATAGACCCCTAATTAAGTTTATTTTCTAGTAGACAAATCTCTCTCTTAAAAAATATATACATTTTTGTCTGTATAGTCAGGCGATCACTGTAGTAACAGTAAACACATTGCAAGAAAAAAATGCTGAACAATTGGGTCTCTAAACTATTTTATAACCCCCAAAAGCCTGTATGGGCCCCTATTTCACTTGTGACTACTCATGATGACCATCAGGGGACCACAGTAACAGCAGCGGTCACTGAGCCAGTCTCAGTATTATTTACTAAAATTTACCAAAACGTTCTATATATTGTTTTACACTTTATGCCACAGCTATCTCACATGCCATGAAATATAAATATAATAATGATATATTGTGTACTTTGTGTGTGTCATTTACTGAAATTTTACTTACAATAGGGTTTAAATGTAAGTAGCCAAAAAACTCAAAATTAGCTCAGCACTGGGATGAAGAAGCTTAGCAGCTAAAGGGTTAAAGAAACTCTAGTTCTGAATAATGGGCGAGTTGTTTGTATCAATCAATGAGCAACTGAGTTTCACCTATTAAAAACATTCCTTGTTATTTTAACATATCCTATTTAATTCCCTAAAGCAATATGTTACATTGCCGCCTTATTTATTTATAATAGTCAATTCTTCAAGTGATTATTTGCTGGCTAGTATATAGAATTACTATAAAAAAACAGGGGAACTTTCATTGATTTTTTTGTTTTTGTTTAAAAGACGCTTCATTTCTAAAATATTTAGCATTAAGAGATGCTAAACATTGCACCATTTATCTGCCTGCATCTCATACTTTATTTAACTGAATGATGAAGAATACGGCTTCATCCAATCGTTGTGTGCCCCACAGGGCCACATGTCGTCCAGCTCGTGCGGCTTGCAATGATTGGATGAAGCCGGATTCAATGAAAGTGCCTCTGTTTTTATAGTAATTTTATATACTAGCCAGCAAATACTTTTACTTTTAAGCATTTTACATGATTTAATATGTTTATTTTTTTTTAAAGAAAACACAATATTAATTTTTAATATATATTTTAAAATAATTAAACTGCTATCTAGGGTTTTACATATATGCAAATAAGGGCCAGGTGGGTGCAAAACAGACAGCAGTAAATGACTCCAGTTTGGAGGAACAGAAGCAAATGTCACTTTTCAGCAGCTACACAAGAGGAGGCAGAGAGTTAAAATGCTCAGTACTGTTACATGATACTGCATCTCAAATATTTCTAAAAGTTTGTTATAAGGTTTGTAACCAATCATAAAATACTGAACAGAAAATGTTATTCAAATATGAAAATAATCTTATAGTATGGTAACGATTTATAGACGATTTATCGACGATTGATCCTATTATATGATGATACAGAGCTGTTAAATCAAATCTACAGAGTATGCTTGTTTTGTATACACAATCATTTAACAGTCTTGAAAAACTGACATAAGTTATAGGGATATTAGAGAACTCAATATGACCCCTCGCTCTATATGAACCAGACCTGATTCGTTGGTCTGTAAAAAGCTGTTTTCGATCAAAGAAAACGTTTCCAATAAAGTCCTTAGTACCCTTCCATCTGTCTTGTCATTTTCAACAGGCTCGTGTTAGAGTTAGAATAGACTGTGACATATTTCTAGCACCAGTCAGCTCCACATCCTTCTCTGCAGCAGAAAAGCATTTACCTTGTATTGGGGTCCAAAAGATTTACCAGCAAAGAGGCAATGTTAGAGAGTAAAATACTAAATAAATAGGCTTTTAGCTAGCTAGAGAATCGGTTTTATGCCCCATGATTTAATATCTACTAAATATATCACAAGGCACATTTATATATCTTTGAATATATATCTCTAATAATTAACAACTTGTATTAAAAGAACAAAGAGCTTTTTGCACTTGCAATAAAGTAACATAATATTACTAGGCATGTTCTGAATACAATAGCCCTTTGTTTGTTGCAATTATTTTCTAGTGGGCGAACCCCCTGCCTTATTTGGAGCCGGACTTGCAGACATGACTTGCCACTAGCATTTTGTTAGTAAAACTTGCGTTGCTTTGCAGTGTCTTATCTTATCACTTCTGGTGAGGCAAAATAATGTAAAACATTAGAGCCAGAAGTTACATTTAGAGTCATTGCTCCCTGAGTCTTGAGATTTGCCAATACCTATATTAGATCATTTATCTACCAGAAGTCTTAGCTGTATATTGCTAGATTTTAAAGTAAGTTTTGTTTGCTAGTTTGAGATTTTAATAAACACATGAGCAAATTCCCCGATTGTGTTTCTGGCTGGGAGTCGTTACATGTGGAAGTATTCTAAGAGGCATTTCATATCTCTGCAGACCCTGTCTCTCCATCAGCGTAAAAATCCAAATAACACACGGCATCTCTCAATCAATGCCTGACTGCATTAATACTCCCTGACAGCAAATGGCCAAAAGTATTTCAGGGCTGTTGTGTGAAGTAAAATGAGAACAGATGGAAGAGAGAAAAGGTAATGTTAAACGTTAACCCTTTAAGAGCTGAACCAGCTTATTGCATATCACAGCAACACAAGTCTAAGGTAAATCTTATATAATATCCAGACAGAGGATTTTGCTTATAAATGAGTGAATGTATGCTCTATAAATAAGCCTTTCTTCCCTTCTTGCAACCCCTGCTCAGATTCAGTACCCTATTGCCCCCCTTATTTATACCCCCAAACACATTGGATTCTGGGAAATGGTATTATAGTGATTCTTGGAAACAGATGTATCTATCTCTGTTAATTAAAGCTATAAAATATCTAAAATACCCTATTATAACCCATAGCAATTTTTCTTCAATGCACTGAAATATTTTATGGGAAATAAATGAGTCTATGATTAAGTACCACTATAGGGGTGCAAAACGCGTCAGTTTTCTGCAGCCATAGGATGTTCCATGTTTCGTATACATGTTTTTTAATATGTGCAATAAATTATATTGGTTTTATTTATCACACTAACTAGAGAACCACTTGCTTTCTTGTTTTGTATGGGATTTGCAGTATGATCCAACCGCTTTAGTGGTACGTCAAGTGATTTTTACCTGCCTACCCTGTCTCCCACACTTTCGTTTCAATAACCGGCATCTGCCTAGAATGGTTCTTCACCATGAATAAATGTTTTCTACTTGAATCTGTACTATGGTAACCACTAAACAATATGTCTTTGGATTGATTTTTCTTTAAAGAAACTGAGCCATACTATCCCAGCTGAAAAGTGTATCAACAAAAATACCAATTGTCATTACAGTAATAAAATTTGCCCTAGTTTGTTTATTAATAATATTCACATACAGTGACATTGTCTAATTTATTTAGGTTTTTCTTTGAAAAAAATGTAATTTAAGTTTTTTTTACTGAAGTCTCTGCACTAAATAAGGAGCATTTTTTGTGACATTGTGAGGGCATGTCCCTAGCAGCCAACAGAAGTGTAGGAGCTGGCCCTATCAGCCAATGGGAATGTAGACGGCAGTATGCAGCAGGTTGAAACAGCCTTTCCATCATCTTTTTTAAAGTAGAAAAAGAAAATGCATTTGTTGACAATAAAACGTTTTGCCTACAATGTTCATTTACAATAAATATAATTATTAATGTGAGTATCTTTAGCTGACTGGTGCATTTGTTTTTGGATGATAACCAATTATCTGTTTTATTTTGCAGAAATACAATAAATAAGTGTTCCTTTTATTGAGTTAATGAAAACTCCAATGATTTGCTCATGCAGTTAAAACCATTACTCTAAAGGTTCCAAATTGACACTATTTAATAATGTTCAGTAATGTTCTTGTCCACTGATAAATTCCTATATCAGTCATTAAATATGTAAACTTAATTATGTTCTTGGGCAATCCCAATGTCATTAAAAGAAAAACAAAATATATTTTTGTTGTGCTGATGCTTGCTTGTAGCACTATCACTAGCTACTATAACTTTAAGGTTAAGCTCTGCTCCCTTGAATATGTTCTCTATAGGAAATAGCAAATTTTCTTTAATGAATTTGAACAACCAATGAACAAATATTGGATGTAACATTTTCTGTGTACTGGCCTAATGTGTTTTTTTTTATTAATGCACAAGGAAATATTCTTTTGAAGGCCCTAAACACTAAAGAATAAAGCAGAGAAAGTCTGAATTTGTTGTTGTGTGTGGCTGAAAATAAAAATGATTTGCATTCCCAAGCCCCCTAAAGCAAATAAACAAACTCCAGAAGGGCACTCCAAATGGGCTGGAATTGCTGAACTTGGCTGCTCTTGCTGTCTGAGCTTATTGTTGCTTTGGGGGGAGCTCAGACTCAAATCCATGTATGAAATGTGAAACAAAAGGAGAGGCTTACCCAGCACGGTAAAAATGCTCAGCAGACGTCACTTCTAAGAATAAGATACAGCCCCACATCAAGCAGATGATCTGCCACATTCTCCAATGTCTTCCTGCGGTGAAATATTGTGCAGAAATGAGTAGAATGCAATCTCTTTCCAGCTACTTGTATAGCGAGGCCCTCCGCAGAGGAATCCCCTACAAAACAAAAGAACAAAGAGCAGTGGGTTAAGTATATGAGCTACAGGTGGTCTTATGCCGAAACTAAAATAGTGCAGTGACTGCATATGTCTTACCAAAGCAACACAGAAAAAGTTTATTAAAGGGGTATTCAAACCACAATGTAATTCCACAGGAAATATTTAATTTTGTACATAAATAAATAATCTTTGTTATACATTTTCATTATTTAATGTTCAGCTTTTCCTGTAGTTTATATTGTGTGGGTTTTTTTTTCCACTGTCCCCAGATAGACTGGTGGTCATCCTGCAAGATCCAGAGACCTCATTCTGCAACTTGCCACATTGTACCTGATCAGTGCAGGAGATCATTTATATCTGTCCCTAACTGGCCACATCAGAAGAGATAAGATTAACATACTCAAAGACTTTTCAAGTGGAGCATTCCTGGACTGCAAAACTGTGCAAAGTGCACTTATAAATATTGTGTGTGCAATACAGAACTTAATAGCTCATATATACTCTGCACATTTACTAAAAGAACAACTCTTTACTAGATAAGTACCACAAACATACAAATATTCTAAATACCGGTATTGTACTTTTGTATTACCAGTTGCCTTTAAATATTTTTTTGTCTAAACATCAAATGATTTATTTTTTACTTATAACAAGCTAGTAATATCTGACACTTGCTTTTTGGAGCTTGGCACATGTAACCCATTATTTAACGCTTAATATTCACCCTCTTAAAATTCCTTCTCTTATTTATTTTCCCATCTATTGTGTAAAACTACACAGGGAAATCAGCATCAGCCTCTTGTTATAGACAAAATATCCATCCAAAAGAATGCAGAAACCGTTGTCTCAGAAGAATAAGGAACAGTGTAGAACAGTTCTTTAGAAATCACAGGGCAAAGTGCTGTGCTGATCTGTCAGGCATTTAGCACAATACAGAATGGAAACAATTTATAATAAATAAAATAGAATTTTATAAGAAAAGATAATGATCTGAAGTTTAAGAGGTAAAATGAAAAACAGAATGTTGAGAATCCTATAGGAGACAATTTATTTTACTGTGTACATAGGAGGATCTGTGCACAGTTAAAGGGACAGTCTACTCCAAATGTTTTATTGTTTAAAGGGACAGTCCACACCAGAATTGTTGTAGTTTAAAAAGATAGATAATCCCTTTATTACCCATTCCCTAGTTGTGCATAACCAACACTGTTATATTAATACACTTTTTACCTCTGTGATTACCTTGTATCTAAGCCTCTGCAGACTGCTCCTTATCTCAGTTATATTAATACACTTTTTACCTCTGTGATTACCCTGTATCTAAGCCGCTGCAGACTGCCCCCTTATTTCAGTTCTTTTGACAGACTTGCATTTTAGCCAATCAGTGCTGACTCCACGGTAAATTCATGTGCGTGAGCTCAATGTTATCTACATAACACACATGAACTAACGCCCTCAAGTGGTGAAAAACTGTCAAAATGCATTCAGATAAGAGGCTGCCTTCAAGGTCTAAGAAATTAGCATATGACCCTGCCTAGGTTTAGCTTTCAACTAAGAATACCAAGAGAACAAAGCAAAATTGGTGATAGTTCATTCTGGACTTGACTGTCCCTTTAAAAAGATAAATACTTTACTACCTATTCCCCAGTTTTGCACTGCCAACATTGTTATATTAATAAACGTTATAACCTTTAAAACTCTGGGTAATTACAGAGGTAAAAAGTGTATTAATATATTGTGGATGTTGGTTAGGCAAAACTGGGGAAAATGTAATAAAGGGATTATTTATCTTTTTAAACAATAAACATTCTGCAGTAGACTGTCCCTTTAACTGGACGTTACACTAATATCAAGCATTTAGACGTATCCTAGACCAATATATGTATAAATAAAAAGTGTTTGCTTATGCTGCTGTGTACTGAGGGGTGTGATCAACCTGCGCTGGGAAAGTTACCAATAAACCACTGGGTAAATGGAGTATCCTCAAACTCCACAGAGAAAAATACAATCATACAATAGTAATAAGGATATTACTATAATAACCCTTGGCGCTAACGTGTAGCTAAAATTGGTAATGCAAAGGTTCTAATTATTGTATACTATAAACAATAAATTACCTTAGTACGATGGAAATGATAATTCCTTACAAATATGTGAAAACTGGGTAGTTGATTAAGGGATGTGCTTAAGGATGAACCAGAGTAATGGTGCAAGTAAAAAATAAACAAATTTTATTACAATCTTAATCGTGCACAGAAATACTTTTAAAACCAAATTTAAAAAACACTCTGATCAGGCGTTTGACAATGTAGTATCAATAAAATCCCTAAAAACCTCAAAATAAAATTGCATAAATAAAATAACAATAAAACAACAATGAGACAATCACTATCACAAATGGTTAATTCGAGATAGAGAACAAAGATCCCATTGGAGACCAAGGAAGATCCACGTCAGCTGGAAGTTAGTGATATTTTAACCGGAGCTGTAACGAGATGAGATCCAAATGAACAGACAGGAAGAGAGCCAAAATTTAAGGTGTTCACTTATTACTTACACCGAAAATGCTCTATGAAGTCCCAGCTGTCTCTCTATAGCGGTCCTGGATTAGATCACTGCTGGATGGATCCCCGAAATGAAGGAAACCTCTTGTCTTTTATAATCCGTATCAGCACTCACGCCAGATAGACCAAACTGTGCTCTGGGTCTCTGTGCAGTCTCGGCGCTGGTAATTAGTTCCAGTCACCTGTGTGTTAGAAAAGTGGGCGGAGCAACGCGTTTCAGCCCGGTCTGGGCCTTTGTCAAGCTCCTGATAGATGGGAGGTCAGGTCTTTTATACCGTCACCCCTGCATATGATTGGTTAGGCATTAATTCAAAACAAAGAGAACTGCGATACAGATACAAAATGATACATTTTTTCTATTGTTACTTTCTGCTCTTATTCATAATACATTTAAAGATGCACAATTTGCCCTTCAAATTTCAGCTTATTTGATGATCAATTTTAGATTCTTTTAAGATTAACAATCATTTTTATTTATAATGGATTCGTAGAGACATACAGAAAGGGGAAATTTATTTTCATTTTTCACTTGCACCCCCTATATTATCCCGTCCAAAGCACATCCCGCAGGGAAAAACAGGTTTTTTAAAAGTTTTAGCTACACGTTAGCGCCAAGGGTTATTATAGTAATATCCTTATTACTATTGTATGATTGTATTTTTCTCTGTGGAGTTTGAGGATACTCCATTTACCCAGTGGTTTATTGGTAACTTTCCCAGCGCAGGTTGATCACACCCCTCAGTACACTGTTGTTTTTTTATCCTCACTAGTGACAATCAGCTGCAGGGATATGACTGAATCTAATGTTTTTAAATATAGAGATGAAGTATATAAGGGGATTTATAATATTTTCCAAACTGATATTATTGTCACTCCAGATAATGTAGATTCATTATGCAAACTAATGAAGGATTTAGAGGACAAACTAGTATTAGAGATGAAACATAGAACAGAATTCATTTTCATTGAAAAATACTTAGAAAATAAAAGAGTCCCACGGGGATTACGAATTAAAAAAGAATGTGCTTTTAAAATTGAGGATATAGAATTTAAAAAAAGATGGAACGATATCCTAGAGCAAGCTTCTTTTAACCTTTTGAGATTGATAAAAGACTACAGGGGTGAAATTTTGAAAAAATTAGAGAATGAGATTAGAGAATTAGAAATTCAGTTAAAAGAGTTTGAGAACAATATGGAATATATAAACAAAGAAAAAGAAATCAAGAAATTGCTAGCTAGTACTAAGGAGGATATTCTAAAAGTTAAAATAAGAAAATTCGAAAGGGACCGTGAGGATTATTTATCCCACATAAATCAACCTAATTGGGATAATTATATCTCACATACATGGAGACATACAAAATTCGCAGAGAATGAAAATAATAGGACTGACCCTAAAAAAGCAGAAAGGGCTAATACTATCAATTCACAACATTATAAGAGTAATGAACAGAGAAGGTATGGGGATTATAATCAAGTATCAGGGCACACTAGGGCCAGAAATTATGAAAATTATGAAAATTATAATCATTTACAGAAACAGCATAATTTTGGGAATAATTACGACTCCTGCTATAGTCATAATAATAGTAATGAATATGGCCACATGAGGGGAAATAAACAAAGCCCAAGAGTAAGGGATTACAATTACAGAGATCAATCGTATAATGCAAGACAAATGTATCAGAGAGATCATAGACCATACAATTATATTGATGGTAAACAACAACAAAAAAATAGTAATGAAAACTATAGACCAAATTATAATAATAGATCTCAATACAACCAACAAGGTGAAAATAGATATAATTCAAATCGAGATAATAGTAATGATTGGAGACTGTCTAATAGGTATGCTCCATTGCAGGACAATAGGGAAACTGAACAAATAAATCAACATGCATCTACTTCTTCTTCCTCCACCTTTACTTCATCCCGCCCTTTTTTAGGACAAGGCCAAAATTCATTTGCAAGTCCACTTCCGCAAAGAGATTTAAGAAAAAGAAGGGCATCAGACAGAGAGGAAAGAGAGGTGGAAGCAGGAGACTCAAAAAAGACCCGATTTTAGAGAAACCAGGTAATAACTTAGGTATCTTTAATCTTAGTAAGAAAATACTGAATTCAGAACATGAGGAACTATTGGGAAAAGGTCTATCTTTTGCACCAAGTTGCAAACTTAATAGATTCGAGACATATATTGATGCACATAAGTTTGTCAGAAAATTAACTGTAAAGAGATGGTTTCAAAAAAGTGAAATAGAAAAAATGGCTGGGGATACTTTAACCAATAATAGTGAATATATACATACAGACCTAAGAAGCAAGTCTGTATTTTACCCCAAGCATGAGAAAGGTCCTATAATAGAGACATTTGAGAAATTGATCCTGAGGGACATTGAAAATCTGACTGAGGATAAAATAAATAAAACATATAGCAATTTAAGTAGGAAACAACTAATGATCATTAGCGAATTGGAGATGGATGATATTCGTGTATGTCTCTACGAATCCATTATAAATAAAAATGATTGTTAATCTTAAAAGAATCTAAAATTGATCATCAAATAAGCTGAAATTTGAAGGGCAAATTGTGCATCTTTAAATGTATTATGAATAAGAGCAGAAAGTAACAATAGAAAAAATGTATCATTTTGTATCTGTATCGCAGTTCTCTTTGTTTTGAATTAATGCCTAACCAATCATATGCAGGGGTGACGGTATAAAAGACCTGACCTCCCATCTATCAGGAGCTTGACAAAGGCCCAGACCGGGCTGAAACGCGTTGCTCCGCCCACTTTTCTAACACACAGGTGACTGGAACTAATTACCAGCGCCGAGACTGCACAGAGACCCAGAGCACAGTTTGGTCTATCTGGCGTGAGTGCTGATACGGATTATAAAAGACAAGAGGTTTCCTTCATTTCGGGGATCCATCCAGCAGTGATCTAATCCAGGACCGCTATAGAGAGACAGCTGGGACTTCATAGAGCATTTTCGGTGTAAGTAATAAGTGAACACCTTAAATTTTGGCTCTCTTCCTGTCTGTTCATTTGGATCTCATCTCGTTACAGCTCCGGTTAAAATATCACTAACTTCCAGCTGACGTGGATCTTCCTTGGTCTCCAATGGGATCTTTGTTCTCTATCTCGAATTAACCATTTGTGATAGTGATTGTCTCATTGTTGTTTTATTGTTATTTTATTTATGCAATTTTATTTTGAGGTTTTTAGGGATTTTATTGATACTACATTGTCAAACGCCTGATCAGAGTGTTTTTTAAATTTGGTTTTAAAAGTATTTCTGTGCACGATTAAGATTGTAATAAAATTTGTTTATTTTTTACTTGCACCATTACTCTGGTTCATCCTTAAGCACATCCCTTAATCAACTACCCAGTTTTCACATATTTGTAAGGAATTATCATTTCCATCGTACTAAGGTAATTTATTGTTTATAGTATACAATAATTAGAACCTTTGCATTACCAATTTTAGCTACACGTTAGCGCCAAGGGTTATTATAGTAATATCCTTATTACTATTGTATGATTGTATTTTTCTCTGTGGAGTTTGAGGATACTCCATTTACCCAGTGGTTTATTGGTAACTTTCCCAGCGCAGGTTGATCACACCCCTCAGTACACTGTTGTTTTTTTATCCTCACTAGTGACAATCAGCTGCAGGGATATGACTGAATCTAATGTTTTTAAATATAGAGATGAAGTATATAAGGGGATTTATAATATTTTCCAAACTGATATTATTGTCACTCCAGATAATGTAGATTCATTATGCAAACTAATGAAGGATTTAGAGGACAAACTAGTATTAGAGATGAAACATAGAACAGAATTCATTTTCATTGAAAAATACTTAGAAAATAAAAGAGTCCCACGGGGATTACGAATTAAAAAAGAATGTGCTTTTAAAATTGAGGATATAGAATTTAAAAAAAGATGGAACGATATCCTAGAGCAAGCTTCTTTTAACCTTTTGAGATTGATAAAAGACTACAGGGGTGAAATTTTGAAAAAATTAGAGAATGAGATTAGAGAATTAGAAATTCAGTTAAAAGAGTTTGAGAACAATATGGAATATATAAACAAAGAAAAAGAAATCAAGAAATTGCTAGCTAGTACTAAGGAGGATATTCTAAAAGTTAAAATAAGAAAATTCGAAAGGGACCGTGAGGATTATTTATCCCACATAAATCAACCTAATTGGGATAATTATATCTCACATACATGGAGACATACAAAATTCGCAGAGAATGAAAATAATAGGACTGACCCTAAAAAAGCAGAAAGGGCTAATACTATCAATTCACAACATTATAAGAGTAATGAACAGAGAAGGTATGGGGATTATAATCAAGTATCAGGGCACACTAGGGCCAGAAATTATGAAAATTATGAAAATTATAATCATTTACAGAAACAGCATAATTTTGGGAATAATTACGACTCCTGCTATAGTCATAATAATAGTAATGAATATGGCCACATGAGGGGAAATAAACAAAGCCCAAGAGTAAGGGATTACAATTACAGAGATCAATCGTATAATGCAAGACAAATGTATCAGAGAGATCATAGACCATACAATTATATTGATGGTAAACAACAACAAAAAAATAGTAATGAAAACTATAGACCAAATTATAATAATAGATCTCAATACAACCAACAAGGTGAAAATAGATATAATTCAAATCGAGATAATAGTAATGATTGGAGACTGTCTAATAGGTATGCTCCATTGCAGGACAATAGGGAAACTGAACAAATAAATCAACATGCATCTACTTCTTCTTCCTCCACCTTTACTTCATCCCGCCCTTTTTTAGGACAAGGCCAAAATTCATTTGCAAGTCCACTTCCGCAAAGAGATTTAAGAAAAAGAAGGGCATCAGACAGAGAGGAAAGAGAGGTGGAAGCAGGAGACTCAAAAAAGACCCGATTTTAGAGAAACCAGGTAATAACTTAGGTATCTTTAATCTTAGTAAGAAAATACTGAATTCAGAACATGAGGAACTATTGGGAAAAGGTCTATCTTTTGCACCAAGTTGCAAACTTAATAGATTCGAGACATATATTGATGCACATAAGTTTGTCAGAAAATTAACTGTAAAGAGATGGTTTCAAAAAAGTGAAATAGAAAAAATGGCTGGGGATACTTTAACCAATAATAGTGAATATATACATACAGACCTAAGAAGCAAGTCTGTATTTTACCCCAAGCATGAGAAAGGTCCTATAATAGAGACATTTGAGAAATTGATCCTGAGGGACATTGAAAATCTGACTGAGGATAAAATAAATAAAACATATAGCAATTTAAGTAGGAAACAACTAATGATCATTAGCGAATTGGAGATGGATGATATAATTATAAAGCCCGCAGACAAGGGCGGGGGAATAGTCATCTTAGATCGGGCAGACTATCAAATAATGTGTGAAAATATTGTAAAAGATAACGACACTTATAAAAAATTACTGAGTGATCCAACGAAAAGATACAATGAGGAATTAATAAAATTAATAGATTCTGCACATGACAAAGGAATACTTAATGACAAAGAGAGAGGCTATATAGTACCCAAATTTCCAAAAATTCCCCTACTATATTGCTTGCCAAAAATTCACAAAACACTTATTAACCCTCCAGGTAGGCCGATTATCTCAGGAATCGGATCCCTGACAGCAAATTTATCGGAATATCTGGATATCTTTTTACAAAAATATGTCAGGACATTACCGTCATACTTAAAAGATTCTACAGATGTTCTGAAATTAGTAGACACCATCACCTGGCAGGAGGATTACCTCCTTGCCACATGTGATGTGACGTCATTATATACCTGTATAAATCACCATGACGGTATATTAGCCGTAAAACACTTCTTAGACAAAGATGAGACCTTGAAAGAGGAACAAAAAGGTTTCCTTATAGACTCTATCAAATTCATTTTAACACATAATTTTTTCAGTTATGACTCTCAGTTTTTTAATCAAGAAAGAGGAACAGCAATGGGCACCAGGTTTGCTCCAAGTTATGCAAATTTATTTATGGGTTTTTGGGAACATTTTTTTCTCAGCAATACCAACTTTGGAGCAAACCTGGTGTCTTACAAGCGTTATATAGATGACATCCTTATTATTTGGAGGGGTGATGAAGTTAGGTTAAATGAGTTTATTGAAAGTATGAATAATAATGAGATGAATCTCCGTTTTACTTGTGAAAAAAGCAAAAAAAGTGTGAATTTCCTAGATCTAGAACTATTCCCTGTGAACAATCAAATACATTCAAAAACACATTTTAAAAATGTGGATGCAAATAGCTATATCCACCACACGAGCTGTCACCATCCAAGATGGATTGACAATATTCCCAAAGGACAGTTCCTACGTATAAAGAAAAATTGTACAAATATAACCGATTTTGACAGTCAGTCTGAAAAATTAAAACAGAAATTTGTAGATAGGGGCTATAATGATAAAAAGATAGAGGAAATAAGACAAGAAATAAGACAAGTAAATAGATGTGATTTGGTAAATAAAAATGGATTTAAAAATAAAAAAAACCCTAAAAGAATTCAACAAGCTGCAGAGGATAACTTATTTATTCCATTTATCACAAATTATAGTAATAATAAATTTCTGATAGAAAAAATACTAAAAAAACATTGGGGAATACTAAAGAACGATGAGCTCATAGGCTCTCTACTCCCTAAAAAACCACAAATTATTTATAAGAAGGCTCGAAACCTAAAGTCCATTCTAGCACCAACTGAAAATAAAAATAAAAATAGACATAAGATTATGAATAAAGAAAAACAAATGGATTTAAAAGGTAACACCTTAGAAGGTTTTTTTCCATGCCTAACCTGTAAGGCGTGTAAACACTCCAAAAAGGAAAAGGAATTCAAATCAACTGTCACAGGAAAATCCTATAAAATTAGAGACACCATAAGGTGCTCAGACAAATCGGTTATCTATCTAATACAGTGTAAATGTGGCAAGCAATATATAGGGGAATCAGAAAGACCCCTACGAGACCGAATTCGTGAACATATCTGGTCGATTGAAAATCACGATTTAGATAGGAACAAAGATCTCCCTATACCAAAACACTTCATTACCTGCAATGGGGGAGATATGAAGTGTTTTTCATATATGGGTATAGACAAGTTGAAAAAGAACTGGAGAGGGGGAAATGCACAGTCAGAATTACTTAAAAAAGAGACCAAATGGATTTTTGATCTAAAATCGCTTAAACCGAACGGCCTAAACTTAGATTTCGATATAGGGTGTTTCCTTAGAGAATAAATCCTATTTGTTCCTTTCCCTTTAGTTTTGCTTGTTTTGTAAATCATCTTAACTTTTTTATTTATATTGCGGACTTAAAATTATATTTGTTGAATATATCCGTTTAGATTACTGTATGGTTCTCTATTAGATTATACTTAAACAATATAAATTGATACTGGGACAATATAATTGACATAGAGAGTTGTTTTTTAAAAAACTTTTAAAAAACCTGTTTTTCCCTGCGGGATGTGCTTTGGACGGGATAATATAGGGGGTGCAAGTGAAAAATGAAAATAAATTTCCCCTTTCTGTATGTCTCTACGAATCCATTATAAATAAAAATGATTGTTAATCTTAAAAGAATCTAAAATTGATCATCAAATAAGCTGAAATTTGAAGGGCAAATTGTGCATCTTTAAATGTATTATGAATAAGAGCAGAAAGTAACAATAGAAAAAATGTATCATTTTGTATCTGTATCGCAGTTCTCTTTGTTTTGAATTAATGCCTAACCAATCATATGCAGGGGTGACGGTATAAAAGACCTGACCTCCCATCTATCAGGAGCTTGACAAAGGCCCAGACCGGGCTGAAACGCGTTGCTCCGCCCACTTTTCTAACACACAGGTGACTGGAACTAATTACCAGCGCCGAGACTGCACAGAGACCCAGAGCACAGTTTGGTCTATCTGGCGTGAGTGCTGATACGGATTATAAAAGACAAGAGGTTTCCTTCATTTCGGGGATCCATCCAGCAGTGATCTAATCCAGGACCGCTATAGAGAGACAGCTGGGACTTCATAGAGCATTTTCGGTGTAAGTAATAAGTGAACACCTTAAATTTTGGCTCTCTTCCTGTCTGTTCATTTGGATCTCATCTCGTTACAGCTCCGGTTAAAATATCACTAACTTCCAGCTGACGTGGATCTTCCTTGGTCTCCAATGGGATCTTTGTTCTCTATCTCGAATTAACCATTTGTGATAGTGATTGTCTCATTGTTGTTTTATTGTTATTTTATTTATGCAATTTTATTTTGAGGTTTTTAGGGATTTTATTGATACTACATTGTCAAACGCCTGATCAGAGTGTTTTTTAAATTTGGTTTTAAAAGTATTTCTGTGCACGATTAAGATTGTAATAAAATTTGTTTATTTTTTACTTGCACCATTACTCTGGTTCATCCTTAAGCACATCCCTTAATCAACTACCCAGTTTTCACATATTTGTAAGGAATTATCATTTCCATCGTACTAAGGTAATTTATTGTTTATAGTATACAATAATTAGAACCTTTGCATTACCAATTTTAGCTACACGTTAGCGCCAAGGGTTATTATAGTAATATCCTTATTACTATTGTATGATTGTATTATGCTGCTGTGTGCAAAAGGGGCTGAGTTTCTTATAAAAAGATTGAAAAGGTAAAATGAAAAACAAAGAGACTGAAAACAAGGAAATTCTAGATAGAATGATACTTCAAAGAAAAGATTAGCCTGAGAATAATTTGCAGATGGATTTTTCATAAATTATATTAGCTAGTTTAAGTGTCCATAATCAATGGGCGCGGCCATGTTGTAACCTAGGTTTCCTTCTGTGCTGAGGCCAATTACAGACAGTTATAAATGGATCACTAGAGCGTACAGCCAATGACTGTGGGAATATAACAGTGTTAAGTCTGGAATCTAAACTTCTACCTACTTTTAACATTAAATGAAAAGCAGAGACATCAAAACCACATTTTTCTTTCAAGATTCAGATAGAGCATGTCATTTTTCTTATCAAATTTGTTTAGTTCTCTTTGTATCCTTTGTTGAAAAGTATACCTAGGTAGCCTCACAAGCTACTGATTGGTGGCTACACATAAATGCATCTTTTTATTGGCTTTCAGATAACTCTCAGTAGTGACTTGCTGCTCCTTCATTAAAGAATAACATGAGAATAAAGTAAATATAAGTAATTTGGAAAGTTGTTTAACATTGTACACTCTATCTGAATCATGAAAAAAAAATTGGGTTTCATCTCCCTTTAAATTATAGGAAAAGCTGACACAATAAGTAATGAAAGTGTCTAATGTCCCTTTTAAAGCATAGAGGTTGGATTATTTGTGTAAACTAAGATAAGGCTAAACAGCTACATAATATATATACTGTGTATGTATATATATATATATATATATATGTATATATATATATA